>NW_012119043.1:6031878-6056322 GCF_000951035.1 Colobus angolensis palliatus | reverse complement strand
AGCATGGTGGTGATGCACCTGTAGTCCCAGGTACTTGGGAGGCTGAGTTGGGAGGATCACCTGAGCCTGGGAGGTCGAGGCTGCAGTGAGCTATGATCGTGCCACTGCACTCCAGTCTGGGTGACAGAGTGAGACTCTTATCAAAAAACAAAGAAACAAACAAAACACCTTAGCATCTGTCACATAATGAGCATGTGATAAACTAGATATTGTTATTATGACTACTTTGTGCAAGACACTGAGTTAGACATCAAACAGTCTGACATATAAATGAATTATTATACTACAGGGTAATAATAATTTTAAATTTACCAAAACCTGCAGGAACACAAAGAACAAACAGAAATTCTTCCCAGGGATATTAGAAATGCTTGATAACAGTGTTGATTTTAAAGGGTTTTGATAAGTAAGAGTTTGTCAAGTGGAGAAAGGGGGAAAGGCATGCCAGGTGGGGGTTACAGCCTACACAAATCCTGAGGTTGTGCCCTGGGGAGAGCAGGAATTTTAGCATAGTGGGAGCGGAGATTACACTGCTGGTCAGGGAGCAGGGAGGTAGTAAAGATGAAGGTCTCTGTAGCTGACGCAGACGCAACACACCTGCCCTGCTCTCCACCAATGCCTCCCTGTGCCCTGCCAATGCAGCAACATCAGAGTCTCCCCAAGAGTCTTGAGGTTACCTTTTGGCTTTTGCCTGTTTTTTGAAGAAGGCTTAGCTGTGCAGCAGAGAATGAGATATCTGACTTCTCTAGGCCATTTTTCAAGCAAAACCATCTACATCTCTTCATCCCCATCACTATCACAAACAGCCCAGGCCTCCAACATCTCTCATTTAGGTGGTTCCAAAAGTCTCCTAACTGGACTCTGCACCCACTTGTATCCATGCCCAGTCCCTTCTCCACCGCAACCACAGGGGTCTTTGCAACACACAGTTTTCATCATTCCATCCAACTTTCTTAAAACCCTTCCATTATTTCCATTGTTTCCATAATAAAGGCCATATTTGTGATTATGACTTGGAAGACTGTGCACAATTTGGACCCTACCCACATGTCCAGTCTTACTTTATACACCTCATTCCACTCCAGTCACTCTGATCTTCTCTTACTTCTTCCAACCTGCATGTTCCTTTGCACTGCGCGGTCATTGCCATTCCCTCTGCATGGAAGGTCTCCTTGCCCCCAATCCCCATCCATCCTCTAGTTAAGCTCTCTTCACCCTTCATCGCTCAGCTCAAGTATCCTTTCCTTAGTGAAAACTTCTGACTCTTTATAACAAGTCCAAATCCCCTATGATGGCCTCCAACACGTGGGCCTCTCCTTAATAGCACTGGTCACAATTAAAATTCCCCAGGAAGTATTTTATTACTTCTGTTTCCATGAGAACATGAAACACATCTGGTGTTGCCAACCATTAAAATCCCAGCAACTGTCGTAGTGCCTGACACACAGTAGAGATTCAGAGATATGTACTGAATAAATGAATGAATGAATGAATGATGCATTTCTAGTCTCCCAACTCCTGCATCTGATAAGACATGATTTTTTCATTCATTCATTTAAAAAAATGTGTATTGAGTGCCTACTATGTGCCAGACGTTGTCCTAAAGTGCTTTGTGTACAGGGAAAGCAAAACAAAGATCCCTGCCCTTGGAAAGCTTACATTCTAGCAGGGGAGACAGACAGTTGACAATCACATCACAGGTAAATATCAATCACTTAGTAGTGGGAAGAGTGCTGTAGAAGCAAGAAGAGGTGCAGCAGGATGAGGGTGGTAAGTAATGCCAGTCACAGAGGCAGTTTGCAATATGAAACAGGGTGGTAAGAGTGGATTTCATTGAAAAGATGACATTTGAGCAACAACTTGAGGGAGGAAGGAGTGAGCCAAGTGGTACTTGGAGGAAGAGCATTCCAGTCTGGTCAAGGTCTTACAGTGAAAACATATCTGGTATGTTCAAGGAATAACAAGGAAGGCAGTGTGGTTGGAGCAGAGAAAATGAGTGGGAGAGACTGGGAAATGGGGTCAGGGTGAGAATATAAGGCACCAGATGTTGTAAGAAATTAGATTTTTACACTGAGTGAATTGGGGCACCATTAAAAGTTTTTATGCAAAGGAAAGATATTAAGGAAGATGTGATCTGACTTATGCTCAAGTTACTGTGTTGGAAATAGACCATGAAGGGGAAGGCTGAGAAAGAAGGAGGGAAACTATTTGGGAGAATTTGTAGGAATGGATGGCAGATAATAGTGGGTGAAAACACAGTGGGAGTGGTGGAAATAGTGAGAATAGTTTGGATTCTGGATATGTTTCAAATAGAACCAACAGTTGATAGACTGGATATGGGTAGAAAGAAACAGTGAAATCGAGAATGAAGCAACTGGAATGACAGCTTACCATCAAAGATGGAAAGGATACAGGAGAGCACGTATACAGTGGTCTAGTTTGGGGCCCTCTGGTCTTGAGATGCCTGTCAGACATCCCAGGGGAGAGGCCAAGTAGACTTTTCTGTCCATGAGTCTGGAAAAGGCATATTCTTCAATTCTTTTCTTTTTGTTCTTAGTGGTAATTTGTTTTCTTCTTATAAACACTTAGGAATACAAAGAGAGGAAATTTAAAATGTACCAGCAGATTCATTTGGATGAGCCTTTTGAAAAGAGTATTAAGTCAGGTCATGTAACTCCCTGAAAAATGTATCTAATGGAAAGACAAATGATGATGATGACAATGGTAATGATGATTTTGATGAAGATAATGGAAAGAGAATATAAGGAATGAGCTCAGAGAGAGACAATAAAAAAGAGAGGAAGGAGGGAAGGAAGGAAGGAAAGAAGGAAGGAAGGGAGGGAGGGAGGGGAGGGGAGGGGGAGGGAGGGAGGCAAACATCATTTTTAGGCATTCAAGTATTCAAGTGGCAAAGCGATTCTTTAAGGAAAAAGTGGCCTCCTTGGGGTGGAGAAAGTAGAATAACAGCCAGATTAATGTATTGGGTTTGTCTGTTTCTCCAAAGTAAGTGCTGATCAAGGAATTAACTCTATTAGAAATCCCAGAAGCTTCGTTAGAGTTGAGTTTACTTATCTGCCTTGGAGGCAACAGAATGCCCAAGGTTCTCCCTGAGGCCCAAAAGTGCACAAAGGCTCTTAATGGGAGAACACAATGAGAAAAGAGAGGAGAAGGCAACCCCAGTTCTACAGAGCAGGTCTCATGGGCTCACCACACAGTGCATAATGGGTATCATCTTAGTTAATCATCACAAAAACTCTGTGAAGTGGGAATCAACTCCTTGCTAATGAGGAAAGTAAGGCCTAGAGGTTCTGAGTGACTTCCCCAAGGTCACAGAGCTCTACGATGGGGAGGTTGGACAGAAACCCAATTCTTTTCTGAGCTCAACTTGAGGATTTTTTCATGGTGCCAGACAGGATCCGTTGAAGGGGACTTTGAGGTGCTAGTGAAATATCCTGAATAATTAGGTATCGAGAGAGTGGTAGAATATACACCTGGCTTCCCTGGAAGCCTTTAGAATGGCTACAAATGGATGCTGATCCCGGCGCCAGCTTCAGGGACCAATAGACCTACCTTGTACAACATTTTTTTTTTTTTTTTTTGAGGTGGAGTCTCGCTCTGTTGCCCAAGGCTAGAGTACAATGGTGCGATCTCACAGCTCACTGCAACCTCCGCCTCCAGGGTTCAAGCGATTCTCCTGCCTCCGTAGCTGGGACTACAGCTGTATGCACTATGCACCAGCACGGCCATCTAATTTTTTGTATTTTTAGTAGAGACAGGGTTTCACCCTGTTGGCCAGGCTGGTCTCGAACTCCTGAGCTCAGGCGATCTGCCCGCCTTGGCCTCCCAAAGTGCTGGGATTACAGGCACGAGTCACTGCGCGCAGCATCTTATACAACATTTGTATAAGGTTTTGACTCACAAAGCTCCATTGTGAGGCCTTTCCACCCTGGACAGAGAGCTTTATCTTTGAAGACTTTATCTTTGAAGAATGATGTCTGCTTTGTCATGCCGTATTCCCAAGAGCCCTGTATATCTTAGGAGATAAATAAGATAAAAAGTAGTTAAGTGAATAAATGCAGCAAGATCCTGAATCACTAAATATTCTATTATATTCATTATAGTTATAATACTGTGAAAACTTTGCTTTATTTTTAATATGCGATGCATGTATCCATGTTTTTTGGGCACCTGCTATCTGCAGTGTGTTGGATAATACAGACTTGCTAATTAGCACAAACTTGGCCTCTGCCTTCGAGAAGCTCACATTCCAGAGAGGGAAAAAGAGATCAAATCACAAACTGCATTGCTAATTATTCAATTACAACAAAGGGAAAGTCCACAATGCTGAGAAAGCCTATCACAGAGAAAGATGTCCCGGTGCAGAGATATCTGGGAAGGCTTCCATGTGAGGAGACAGTGACAATGAGATAAAAAAGAAAAGTACGAGATTTTTTTTTTTTTTTAATTTAAAAATCAGAATCACCTAAGCTCTTTGATATTCTGGCGCCTCAACCATAGAGAAAAACAATGGCTGAGTTTGTGCTCCCTATATGGGAGGGGCACCCAGCCAGTGTTAGTCTCCTTTCCTCTCCCACGCACATGTTCTCACCTAATTCCCAGGTCAGGAGTGGGAGCCACTTCCACTGCAGCATTCAGCAGAGACCTCTCCCTTTTTGCCTCCCTCCAAACTGCGTTCTTCCCATTCCCAGACACTTCCCTTCCATCGCGAGAGCCATGCTTCAGAGAGGAGATGAATGGGGTTCCCTCTCCCTCTAAGGGATTATCATCAGTGTCACAGCCACAGCAGGGAAACTAGACAGTGATAGCTCTGTGCTGTCATTTGCTTTCACAGAGCAGACAGTGGCCTGATGTACGATAGCCTTGAGCTAAGTTCGTAGTGAAAGGAAGGCCTTGGAGGCTTGCAGGCCTGGACTCCCACTTAGCTCCTCCATCGGGGCCATTCTTTCAGCTCTGCTTTACTGTTAGCCATGGTCTCCAGCAATGAGTCATTTTCTCTCAGATGCCTGGACTGATTATTCCTGGTGGATTCAACAGAAGAATCCAAGGTCAGCATGGACACATCCTTGCACTAGCTTGGAAATCAGACAGATGGGTGTAAACTGCCAGCTCAGACCTGTGGCCTTGGGCAAGCTGCTTCCCAACTTATGACGCCATATTGAAAAATGGAATTTTACAGAAGCTACTTCCCAACTTATGATGCCATATTGAAAAATGGAATTTTACAGAAGCTACTTCCCAACTTATGGCGCCATATTGGAAAATGGAATTTTACAGAAGCTACTTCCCAACTTATGGCGCCATATTGGAAAATGGAATTTTACAGAAGCCACTTCCCAACTTATGGCGCCATATTGGAAAATGGAATTTTACAGAAGCCACTTCCCAACTTATGATGCCATATTGAAAAATGGAATTTTACAATAGCAGTGTTTACTACCTGGGTTGTTCTAAGGACTGAATAACATAGTTGGTAAGCTGGGTAGCTCAGTACTTGGCAAACGGTTAACCAAATCATTGCACATCTACTGTCAGTTTGGAGTACATCCTTCTACATCATTTTCCTCTTCATCTACAAAAACATACACATATTTGTGTGTTTTTCCTCTTTTTCTTATACAAAAACTGTGCATATATAATGCTATGTTATATACAAATATACAATTATATATGCATATTTATTACATGTAGAATGTATTATTTGGGGTTTTTTTTCTTTCATCATACAGTGGCAAAGAAGAATGTATTATTTTGTAAATTACTGTTGTTTACTCAAAAATAGAACGCTTCTATTCCACTCAAGGAGATCTTCCACATGCTCACACATAAGCTTATATATAAGCTTACGCACATATATAAATATCTTCTTTATCTTTTTTAACTGCTACCTAGTAGTCCACAAAGTGGAACACCATAAAAAGTTGATGGACATTTAGTTTTGCTTCCTATTTTTCACTTTTGTAAACTGTGTAGCTACTAGCATCTTCATATATGTTTTCTTATGCATATGTGTGAGGATTTCTCCAGCACAGGTGTCATTTCTAAACAATGAGACACAAGTCAAGGACTTGGATCCCTCTTCCCACATTTGGGTGTGGACCATATTTGTTCTTAGCATATGAAAAACTGAATCAGATAAAATTGTGATTACAATTTCCCTTTTTCTTACTTCCCAACATTATTTGTTATTATTATTACAGTATTTGCATAATTTGTATATTGCATTACAAATTCCTTTTAGCCTAATAATATATAAACAATTATTTTAAAATAATTGTATTTTTAAATTTTTGTATTTTGACATAATTATAGGTTAATGGGAAATAACCAAATACAGGTAGATGTTAACAGATAGATAGATAGATAGATAGATAGATAGATGCAGTGGCTCACGCCTGTAATCCCAGCACTTTGGGAGGCTGAGGCCAGTGGATCACAAGGTCAGGAGTTCAAGACCAGCCTGGCCAAGATGGTGAAACCGTGTCTCTACTAAAAATACAAAAATTAGCCAGGCATGGTGGCGGGCACCTGTAATCCCAGCTACTCAGGAGGCTGAGGCAGAGAGTTGCTTGAACCTGGGAGGCAGAGGTTGCAGTGAGCCAAGATCATGCCACTTCCCTCCAGCCTGGGCAACAGAGCAAGGCTCTGTCTCAAAAAAAAAAAAAAAAAAAAAAACAGATACATAGATGATACATAGATAGATAGATAGATAGATAATAGATACCCAGGCACCCTTTACCAAATTTCTCCCACAAGCATCTTGCATAACCTTAGCACAATTCTTAGCCAAGAAACTGACGTTGATGCAGTCCACAGAGCCTATACAGGTCTCTCCTGTTTTATATGCGCTCATTTATATGTGTGCCTATGTTTCTGTGTAATTTCATCACATGTGTAGATTTGCTTAATGATGGCCACAATCAAAACCCAGCATCGCTTCTTCACCATAAGGCTCCGTAGTGTTCTCCCTTTATAGCTGCCTGTGACCCCCACCCCCTGCCAATCCCCAATCTGTTTTTCACCTCTATAATTTTATTTCAAGAATGTAGTATAAATGGAGCCATACAATATGGAACCTTTTGAGACTGGCTTTTTTCACTCAACATTATCCTCCAGTTATCCATTTAATTTGTCAAGTATTTCCATAATTCATTCCTTTTTATTGTGGAGTAATATTCCAGCTATGGATGTACCACAGTCCGTTAGCCACTCATTCATTCATTGACGAACACTTGGGCTGTTCTGGTTTGGGACTATCATAAATAAAGCCTCTAGGAACACTGGTGGACAGGCTTTTCTATACACCTGAGTTCTTATTTCTATGAAAGCATTGCTTATCTGACACTGGCAGGGATCTATGGTGAACATGTTTCATTTACAAGAAACTGCCAAACTATTTTCCTATCTATTTTGCATTTCCATCAGCAACATATGAGCAATCCAGTTTCTCTGCATCCTCACCAGCATTTGATGTTATCACTATTTTTTATTTTAGCCATTCTGACAGGTGTGTAGTGAAATGTCATTATGGTTTTAATGTGCATTTTCCTATTCTCTTATGATGTTAAGCATTTTTTCATCTGCCTATATGCCATCTGTATATCCTCTTAGGTGAAATATCTCTGCATGTCTTTTGCCTATTTTTTAATTGGAGTTTTTGTTTCTTTACTGTTGAATTTCAAGAGGTCTTAACAAAATTTCTCTTTTTAATTTTCATTTTGGAATGCCAGATGTGCTAAATAAGAATTCTGATCAGAAGGACACTGCCTATGGAGATGGGGAAAGACTATCCTAAGCCTCATTTAAACAATTATCATGCTTCTCTGTGATGTGTAGTTCGACTTCAGGATTCCTTTCTATCCAATTTTAAACCAACAGTCCATTGTGGACTCTGAAAATGTGTGATGGAGAAAAAAATAATTTTAAATGACAATAATCAAAACTCTCTAGCAGCCAGCAGTGTACTCCTGAGTGATCCACCACCCGGCACTGAGCCATGAGTACTCCCATCTGATCACTTAGTGGGCTCTCTTACATCTTTCTTTTATAAAAAGAAAGAAAAGCATATATGATTTGTACATATTGCCAAGAAATGAAATGTGTTACGGGCAGAAGTGTAGGGTCTGGAGTCAGATAGCTCAGGATAAAATCCCAGCCGCATCACCTAGTAGTGGTAGTAGGGCTACTTGGTATGGTTTTGCAGGTTGTGCACGGCATACATTTCCTTCCCACTATTTAGGGAGATGAGTTGGAGCTGAAATACAGATTACCTTGCATTTGCTAAGCTATGCAAGCCAATCTGGAGGAAGGGGCTGCTTCTTCCTTGTATAACTATGAAAACCACTTGCCAAGCTGTACACTGGTATAGCTGTATCTGCCAGAAAGGGCATCTTGTTCTAATTCAAACAGGAATACCAGTTTCAATTTGCACACAGGCTCTTACAGGCTAGCAGGGGCCCTATGCTGTGTCACCTTGATCAGGTTGCTTAACCTCTCTGGGCCTTAGCTTTCTTATCCTTGAAATGGGGATAACAATCTCATCTATCTCAAATAATTGTTGCAAGGATTAAGAGGGTTAATTCCTATAAAAGGCTAGACCTAGCGTCTGGCATATGATAAATGCCCAGTAAATGTCATTGTTGTTACTACTACTTTTAGTGATGTGGATGGACCAGCTCACCCACACAAACCAGTCTGCAAGCCAACAGTTGGAAAATGATAGTTCAGTATATTGCACAAGATCAGGACAATACAACTCTTTATTAAAACTGCAGCACTTCTGACTTATAGTCACAAAATGCTTCAAGAAACAGAATGCTCCCCTGATCTTGGGACTGGGGAGATGAATCGATATGGAGAGGCTGGCAGAGTGTCCTTCGTCCTGGAGTCCAGCCAGGCTGGCTTTAACATTCCAGGTCAGACACCCAGCCGCAGGCTCTCTCCTGCCAGCCTGGCGTGCTTCTTCTTCAAACAGTTTATTTATTTTTTTCTATTTCTTGCAAGATGTAGGATTTTCTTTTCCTTGAGAAAATCCCATCTGTTCTCTGCCAATATTTTCTCTCCCAATATTTTCTCTCCCAGAATAATAGTCTGAATATCTGAAAAGTTCTTTGTAAGCTGACTTGCTCATTGGTTTCTAAAGTCCAGAGCAGGGAAAAAAAATCATGTTGAAAGTATATTAAATGTGCAGATTCTTGGACCCTGACCCTGGAAATCCTGATACAGTAAATTTGGAGTGAAGCTCATGCATTTTTCTTTTTAACCAGCACTTTCAGGTGTTTCTAATGTTTACTTGGCCTAGTCCAGCCCCTTTAAGACTCAGAGGGCTGTGATCAGCTCCAGGTCACACAGTAATGCAAAGCAGAGCTGAGATTAGAACACAGACTTCTGTGCGGTGTTATTTCTCAGCAAGATGCAGCTCCCCTTACTACTTTCTCTTCCCTCACCAGGCTTTTCCCCCCAGTGACCTTAGGGGCCTTAATTGAATGACCTTGGATGACCTTGAATGCTTCAAGGTCCACTCCTTCACCCCCAACCCACAATAAAACTCACAGGCTCAGGGTCGGTTCCTTAAAGGACATGACCTCTGGATTCAGTGGTAAGATGCTCATCAATTCCCACCTGCAAAATCCCCAAAAGGGAAAAATCTTTGAGCCTATCTGGGGCACAGCAAAGAGCATGGGGTAAAATGGAGTGTCTTCACCCTTACAGACAACACTAGGAGGTGAAGGAATTCTGGGGAATGGGACGAAAGGGAGTATCTGGGAGGCTTATCCAGTGAACGGCCCATTAGCCCATTCAGTTACTTCATGAAACATCCTATGCATGAAATATTAACTGAAGATGGACGGGTTAGCAGTTACTGTGCTAAGCCCTTGTTAGGAGCAAATTTGGCTATGGAAAAAAAAAAAAAGAAATGCAATCACTTGTGTGGACTGCAAAACCTTCCTTAAAGATAAATAAAACATTCATCCTTGAAAATACGTATGCAAATTGTACATAGATATAGACACACTTGTGTGGACAAAAGCAAACACACATACATCTGTACACCAAGTGGGCACACATTCACACACATACAAGCAGATATGTACTGCCACATTAAGAAGTACACACGCACATGCGCACACACAGACACACATGCACAATCACAAGTGCAATTTCCTATATACCATATATGCACAAAATTGCTTAAAACGAAATGTATTGCACTGAATTATTATCTCAGTCACTGGATTGTGAGTTCTTGAGGTTGGGAAACTGTGTCTTACTCACCTTGGTAGTCCCAGGGCTCAGTACGGGGACTGGAATAGAATAGACATTCAGCAAAGTTGTGTTAAACTTTACTGAGTACAGGCCCATACACTTGGACCTGAGCTAAAACTGTCCTCCCATGGATACAGATGTGAGTTCCTTCAGAGGTTTTTCATTGCATCAGCGGAAATCAGGCCTAACTGTGGATGTAAATATCAAGGCAAAATCAGATTGCCTTACTTGCATTCCTATTTGAGAAAGCAGCAAAAATGCTCCCCAGGCTCCAAAATTGATGGCTATAAAAAAGGGGGAGCCCAGAAGAGCTACTGAGCCTGCACCCCACATGGGGGCCCACCCCACCCATTGAGGCTCAGAACCCTAGCCAACAAGTAATGATCACCCCCACAGGTGGGGCCCCACTCCCTGCCAAGCTTTCCCAAACATCCTTTATTTGTCTAAAATTAGCCCTTTCTGGTCTGTACTTGAGAGAAAACCTTTAGTTCCTCTATTTGTTTTTTGTGACAACAGTAAGACACTACCACAACCTGGGTGGCTTAAAACAACAGGACATTTGTCTCCTCCTAGTTCTGGAAACCAGAATTGAGGTGTCAGCAAGACCACGCTTCCTCCAGGGGCTCTAGGGAAGAATCCATTCTTTACCTTTTCTGGCTTCTGGAAGCCGTCAGAGTTCCTTGGCTTGTGGCTGCATCACTCCAATCTCTGCCTGCGTGGTCACATGGTCTCTTTCTGTCTGTCTAATCTCCCTCTGCCTCACTCTTATAAGGACACCGATTATTAGATTTAGGAAACACCCAGAAAATTCAGGATACTGTGGTTTGAACATGTCCCCCAAAGTTCATGTGTTGGAAACTTAGCCCCCAGTGCCGCAGTGTTGAGAAAGAGGACGTTTAAGAGACGATTAGTTTACGAGGGCTCTGTCCTCATGGATGAATTAATGCAATTATCACAGGAGTGAGTTAGTTATTATCAAGAAAGTGGGTTCCTATTAAAAAGGATGAGTTCAGTTCTCTTTCCTCTCTCTCTCTCTCCTTCCCTCTCTGTCTCTCATACTCTCTTGCTCTTCTTCTTTTTACCATGGGATAACACAGCAAAAATAACCTCAGCAGATGTGGGCCTCTCAACCCTGGACTTAGAGAAGTCCAAGAACTGTAAGAAATAAACCTCTATTCCTTGTAAGTTACCCAGTCTCAAGTATTCTGTCATAGCATCACAAAATGGTCTAGGAAGCAGAATAAACTCCCTCTCACAATCCTGAATTGCATGACATCTGCAAAGACACCTTTTTTCAAATAAAGTCCTATTCACGGGTTCCAGGTTCAAGGAATTAGGTCATGGATATATTTGGAAGGGGAGCAGGGGAACCCCAGAAGCCCACTACAGTATCTACAGTCACAAAGCTGGTAAAATAATACGAACATTTTCTCAACTTCAACTTTTTGAGCAGAGTTTTATCTAAACAGGCGAGCTAAGATCATTTTTAAGAAAATGCAATTTATTTTTATGGACGGACTTGCCTCATTTAGAACTATCTTAGACAATACTGATTGATTACAAAGCTTCTTACGCCATAAATATTTCAGTATTAAAAAAAGAATATATTTTCACACCCACTATGGTCCTGAACAGAAAGTGTGCACCTGTGATTTTTTTCTTCTATGTTCAACCAGAGAATGGCAGAGTGACTATCTCTCACTCCCTTCCAGAGCTGGTTCTCCTTTGGCCAACAAGCTTTGGCAAACCTCAATTTGAGTACAGCTCAGTCTGTTTGTTCATTTCACTATAAATGTAACTTCTGCCATTATCGCTCCTCTGGTGAACACTTTTGACTCCAAATGGCTGAAGAAGCCACAAATGAGTCTGGGCAGAGTATTATACTGAAGGTTACAATGTAAATTTTACAGTGGCTTCAGGCAAGTGGATGTCTTCCAAGAAATAAAGTCCAGGAAAGAGGGTACAGATGGGCAGTTCTTAGAATTCAGTGGAGACCTTTTGGAATTATAATTAGCTTCTAGGCATTGCTCACCCTAAACGATGTGGCCAACTGGCTGTGCATGACCCGTGACTGTAGGACCCTGGCCCAAAGCTCTCCATATCTTAGAGAGTCTGAGAAGGACCAATAAGGATATTATCAACTTCACAGAGACTATGGAATCACCTGGGAAGTGCAAAGAAAGAGAGAGAAAGAACAGGAGAGAGGAAGGGAGAGGGGTTTCCAAGATCCCCACCCTAGAGATCTTTTTCCAGTTGATCTGGGGTGGTACCTGGAAGCTTTGTATTAAAAAAATTTTTTTTTCACTCCCTTACTTAGAAGCTTTGACCCAGAGCCAAGCTCAGGAGCCACTGCCACATAGAACCTACTTTAAGAAACAGACGAAAAGTTGTTGGCACTAAGCATTGATTTTCTGTCGCTCAAATTTCTTAAGGGCAAAGATCAAATCCTCTTCAAACTTGAAGTCTTCATTGACTCGTGCAGTGACTTCCAGATAACAAGAATCTATAAAGCATGTTGAAATTGTAACATTAGGAATACATGTTCCAATATGTTTGCTGAATAATTTCTTGAGTGACTTGGCCACCTCCTCAATCTGCTATATAGAGAATCAGGGACAGCAGTGCTTGGGGAGGAAGAATCCAGAGTTGAGCAGTTTTGGTCAAATCCCCACTCTGGCATTTACTCTGTGACTTAGGACAAGTTGTTTAACCTCTCTAGGCCTCAGTTTCCTCATCTGTTAAATGGGAATAATAATAACTCCTGTCTTTCAGTGTTGTAAAGGATATATGTACACAACCCAGTGCCTAGCACCTAGTAAGCTCTCAACAAATGCTAGCTGTTACTAATAGAATTATTACTAATTTGAATACATTAAAACATGCCAGTGATCACCATTGCTCTCCATTGTCCTTACAGTTAAGCAAAAGAAAAGTGCCTTGGCCTTGCATAGTAGACCCTCTCAAGAGATTTTAGACACATTGTCCGTCACCACTAACCTTCTGGTAATACTGAATTGCTAATGGTTCCCCACATTTAGTGTGCCCCTTTTCACCTCGAAACTGTACATAGTATTAATCCTTCTTTTCCCACTCTCTCCTCAGTTCTCTCTGTCGGTGATCTTCTGCTGAACTTTAAAATGGCAATTCAGATGCTCCTCTCCTCCAAGAAGCCTTGTCTCCCTGCTAGTTACTTCCTTCCTTCCTCCATAGAATCGATAATCCTCTCCATTATCCTAGCTCCATATTTTGTCTTCACTTATATTTTTAAACATACTACTTTGTGTTGAAATTTATCATATTTTACTTAAAAATGAATAACCCATCCTGTCAACATAGGTTCTGAATTTGTGGATTTTGAACATATGCACTTTTACAGTATACATTTGTATCAGTTAGTTATTGCTGTGTAACAAGCCATCCTGAACTCAGTAATTTAAAATAACAATCATTTGTTCTCACTCAGGTTTCTGTTAGGTTGGATGAAAGTTTGCTAAGCTCAGCTGAGCAGCTTGTATTCTAGCCTGGGACCAGCTGGGCTTGGCTGCTCACTGTAGGTTTGGGCCAGATCCGCTCCAGGTGTGTGCATTCTGGAGCCCAAGCGGAAGGTCCAGCAGCGACTGAAAGGAAGCTCCTCTTCCAAATGCATTTCAGGCTTCTCTGCTTGCATTATTCCTGCTGCGATCTCATTGGCCAAGTCACATGCTGAGCCCAAAGTCAAGAAGCAGAAAAGTGCACATAACTTCTCATGATGTCAGCAAGACACATGGTCAAACTCAGCATTGGTCCCATTGGTCCAGTGAGCCTGAAGGTGGGAGGGAGGGAGTGGATATTTTTAAGCAGGAACTGATCCATCATGATAATTCTCAAATCTTTCTGTGATTCATTTTGCTTGTCAAGTGCGTTAGTCTGTATTTAGACACCTGCATTTCCGTGCTCAAATAGCTTTAATAATGAATGCCTTGTAATGATATTCTGAACTCTAACAGGGAATTGAATTTTCCCTTTTCAGTCCCTATTACATTTGTGTGTGTTTATGAAATTATTTAGTACTCTGTATTGTAATTCTCCATGTCTGTCTCTTTCAATGGTGTAACATTACTCAATGGTGTGACAGATGCTATGGTTTTCTGACCTAGCACTCATTCTCGTCCCCTTCTTTTCTGCTCACTTACACTGTAAACGACACGGATGACAAATATTCTCCCCCGCAGCTTCCATTGCAGCTAGGAGTGACCGTAAAACACAGCTCAGCTACTGAGGCATAAGCAGAAATCTGCAAGGAGGTCTCAGGAAAGTCTTTTCTCTCTTAACAAAACAGTATTCCTCCATTGGCCCCACCCCTTCTCTCCTTCTTCCTATCTTTAACATGGATGTGATTAGGTTGACAAGCATGAAATAAATAACATAGAGAACCAGAAAAAGCTGGTTGGCACCTTTGGTTCACTGAACCAACACCAGTATCTGCCTATCAAGGCTTCATGTAGTAAGATTTTCCATGAGGTATAGCTAGACACACTCCCAACTGTGCAATTCTCTAGGACAGGGGTTGGCACAAACTACAACCAATAGGACAAATCTAGCCTACCACCTGTTTTTGTAAATCAAGTTTTACTGAAATACAGCCTTGCTCATTTCTTTGTTGTTTAAGGCTGCTTTTCTCCTGCAACAGCAGAATGAAGTAGTCGTAACAGAAACCTTTGGGTACACAAAGCCTACAATATTTGCTCTCTGACCCTTTATAGAAAGTTTGCCAACCTCCTAAGACAAATGTTGCCCCTTATTTCTGTTTTTCATCCCTCAGTGTCTAGCACAGGGCTGGTATACCAAGGACAAGCAGTAGTTGTTTGATATAATAGCAATAGCATTAGATGTCACTTATTGAGCACTAACTCTTTGTTAGGAGCTATGCTAAACACTTTTCATTTTTTTTTATCTTATTTCATCTTCCCAACATCCAGGTTGATTGAAATGACTGCCTTCCCCAGTCTACAAAGGTGGAGACTAAGGCTTAGAATTGTTAAATAACTCGCCCAAGGTCACAAAGCTAGTGAAGGGCAGAGCCAGCCCTCCAATACAGATTTGGCAGACTTCAAAGAAAATGCTCTTCACCTCCAGGCTCTTTTCCCTCCCAGCTGTCCAGCTGAATTTGACCAGAGACTATCTTTCATGAGGGAGGACGGTGGCTTTTGTCCTCTTCCTCACACCGCCCTTTGTGGGCCAAGTTTATGAACAATCTTTTTTTCCTTGGGAGACTTAATCACACCTCACTGGAAAAAAGAACCTCTTGGCAAAACAATGACTCTAAATCACAGAAACAGGGGGATTTTACAGCTACCAAATAAACAGAAGATGTTGTAAATTTTCCCTTGTGTGCTGGCCAGGTAGTTTTGCATCTGTCAGGACTTCTCAGTGGTCATTTTTCCCTCTGCCCACACCAAGACATGCTCAGACAAAGAGAAGTGTGCATCTTGCCTATCAACTACCCCTAAACTTGAGACAGGTATCTTGCCTTCTGTTGTTGAAAAAAATCTTTCTTGCTCATTGTCAATGCCCTCCCAGAACAACCTAGCTTTTAGAAAAAGACAAACACGTGCCCTTGTGCATCTCAGAGTCCTCCTACCCAGATGTTCAAAGTGATTGTTACACAGATCACTCAGCTATCTCTGAGGGTGGGATCAGAAACAGCTGGGTGGGCACTGATCACACCAGAGTCTCTTCCACAGCTCAAGGGTCTTGCTAGAAGACGAGGGACGCTTTCAGACTGAGTTAAACATAGTTGGTGGAAATCCCATGGATTTGTCTTAGCAGAGTAAAAAGAGTCCAAGAAAATCAGGCTGGGATTCAACTTGAACTTTTTTTTTTCTTTTTTGAGACAGAATTTTGCTCTTGTTGCTTAGGCATGAGTACAATGGAGCAATCTCAGATCACTGTAACCTTCACCTCCTCGTTAACTGGAACTTCCATTCAATTCATCAGTGAGCACATTCTAAGAGAACAGGAAACTAATTAATACTCATTGAGTGCCTACTAAACACTCCAAACACTACACCCTTCATGCCATCATAGAATTTTTTTTTTTTTTTTTGAGATGGAGTCTCGCTCTGTCACCCAGGCTGGAGTACAGTGGCGTAATCTCGACTCACTGCAACCTCTGCCTCCCAGGTTCATGCCATTCTCCTGCCTCAGCCTCCCGAGTAGCTCTGACTACAGGGGCCTGCCACCATGCCCAGCTAAGTTTTTGTATTTTTAGTAGAGACAGGGTTTCACCGTGTTAGCCAGGGTGGTCTCGATCTCCTGACCTCGTGATCCACCCGCCTCAACCTCCCAAAGTGCTGGGATTACAGGCATGAGCCACCACGCCTGGCTGGTAGAATATTTTATGCACCATGTGTCAGGCCTCTTCTAGGTGCTGTGCACATACTAGCTCATTTAATTCTCACAGTGATCTTATAGAGTAGGTGCCATTTTTTTATATGAGAAAAAAATGGGGCATAGACAGTGTATCAGTTACCTATTCCCAATTACAAATGTCCCCAAACTGTAGTGGCTCAAAACAAATCAAGCATTTCCCCATTTTCCACCCCAGCCTCCTAGCCTCTGGCAATCACTGCTCCTCTCTCTAAGGGTACAAATTTCAGTTAGACAGGAGGAATACATTTTAAAGATCTATTACACAACATGGTGACTATAGTTAATAATAATGTATTATATATTTCAGCATTGTGAAAAGAATAGATTTAAAATGTTCTCACCACAAAAAAAAAAGGACAGGTGTGAGGTGGTGGATACATTAATTAGCTCAAATATTCCATAATGTATACACATATCAAAATATCACATTATGCCCCATAAATATGTACAATTACTTTTTGTCAGTTAAAATGAAATTTTAAAGAATCAAGCATTTATTGAGCTCATGATTCTGTCAATCCATTGAGGGTTTTTCTGATCTGGGGCCAGCTCAGCTGATCTCAGTCAGTTTGTCTCATGCAACTGGATTCAGCTTGTGGATAGGCTAATGGTTGGAGGATCTGGAATGGCTGCACTCACCTGTCTGGGGGTTGGAAGGCTGTTGGCTCAAGGACAAGACACCTGTCTCTCTCCACCCCCAGTCAGCCCACCTGAGCTTCTTCACATGACAGTAGTGTCCCAAAGCAGCAAGGGGACAAGTGCACAGCACCTCTCCGGTCTCCACTGCATCACATTTGCCATTGTCCCATTGGCAAAGCAAGTCACATGACTCATTCCATAGACACTGCAGAAAAGGACTTTCCGGGAGTGTGGGCAGAGAGAAGTCTGGATGTATTGAGGCCATTACTGCAGCAATCCACCACAGAGAAGTGATGCCACCTCTCTAAGACCCCACAGCTAGTAAGTGGTGGGGGTAGAATTTCAACCCAGGTAGTCTGACTCCAAAACCCACATTTGTAAGGATGATGTTACTCAAAAATACACAATTTCATTTCATTCTTAGATACCTTGAAGAGAAGGTATTACTAGCCCTATTTTAGATTTAAAACACAAAAAAGCAGAGACTCAGTATTGTTAGAGAATTTCCCTGAGATTATACGGCTAGAAAATGGGAAACATCTGGCTCACTTTTATAAGCCATTGTTTCCTTCCATTTTCACACATACACACGTCCACAAACACACTGCACTGGCCCTGGGTGAGGGTCACCTTCAGAACCAAACAATTTAAATACCCACAGTGAAAATGACCCATTAAATCCTGGATCACATTATATCAATGTACTACGTCTTACTCCTACTCAGTTGACATTATGGCTACTTGGGTTTTTAGACAAAAATTATGCAAGGTATCTTTAGATGATGTAACTTACGAGTATTTCCTCATGCCATTTTGTATCCTCCAAGTTAATATTATTTGTTCTTATGATGGTCCCATAATGAATTTACTCATTCCCCTGTGGTCAAAAAATTTACTCATTCCCCTATGGTCAACCTTTTGCTATTAAACATGACCCTGTGATTAATAATCCTTGTATAAAACTTTATCGCCCATTTGTGAGCATATTCCCAGCAGTGGCATCATTGGGTCATAAGCATGAACATTTCAAGTCTCTTGATACCCACTGCAAATTGTCCCACCAGAAAAGATATACCAGTGCTTGCATACCGGCTACCCACGAGAGTGAGACTCCTTGCATCCCAGCCTCACCAGGACTGAGTATTAACAAGCATGGATGGGTCCATTGGATTATTCCCCATGTGTAATGGGATCAGGCTCTGATTGACTGCATCCATTTGCATACCATAAGAGCCTTCCCACAGGGCCCTAATACTCAAAGTCCATTGACAAAGACACTCTCTACCCTGAATTAGCATTGCTACAATTTATAACCTCTCCGACACTCTTTATTTCATATGTTTCTTCCTGATCAGTGCTTCTTTTTATAGACCACATTGTCTTTAGCTATGAACAACTACAGCTAAGTCTTTGTCAGCCTAGGAACTTGAGCTCATTTTTCTGTCTATCTTAACCCTGATCCATTGTGTATTAATTTCATGGTTCACTGACTCTTTTCTAATATCCAGGCTAGTTGTTGGGAGGGGAGAGGAAGTCACCTTGTTTTCATCACCACATACTGTCTACAACACATGTGCTCCCATTTGATCCTCATCTGAGCCATAAAAAGTGGACAGAGAGGAGAACTAAAACTCAGTGAGATTAAATGGTTCTCAGTAGTTCAGAGCTACTAGTGAGCAATGCCAGAACTTGAGCCTGGCCTTGTTCTTTCTACGTTATCTTGCAAGGGGAAGAAATTAGGCCCAAAGCCACCAATTTAAAAGTTCATGTAATAAATAAGTCATGAGGTACTGGGGATTTCAGTGAGGGATACAATTACAAGAAAGAAGAGGAAGTGATTGAATCTAAAAGTTTTGTGAAAGAATGACCACTAGGAGAAGCCTATCTGATTTTGGAAAATGTATTTCAAATGGAAAGTGAAATCAAAATACAGAAGAAAGGAGAAAATGAAGAGTGATAAGTGTCTTTAAACTTTCAGATCCAGTTGTCTCTAAAGCCAGTTTCTCTACTCCTGCTATCCCTAGTCACTTCAGCTAAGAAAGCCCCCATTGCTTTGCCTATGCCGGCTGGAGAGGAGTTTCTGCCACTTGTAACAGACAGGGCTGAGGTGTGCATGCACACCACCACTCCAGACCAACATACAGAAATGCACGCAGGGAAAAATAAAAAAAGCAATCTTTGAATTGGAGTGTACTGCGTTAGCATCCAAGACCTTACTATCAGCTCAATCTGCCCTCCTTCCATCTCCCAACTGAGGCCTCTCATATTTACTGATAAGAACTTTCTAATCTTCTCCAGTCTTCCTGGCTCACCAAATATCAAAATCTCCATGCCAGAGTTCCAGTTCTTAGGAGCTCTACAAATTTGCTCTCTTGGGATGCAGGAGCAAAGGTTGAGGCTGTGAAGGGCTTTAATCAATAGTGCATGAACCTGAAGAACAGGCAGGAATCAATAATATATTTCCACTATCAACTTTTTCTTATCCTCAAAACAACAGCATCAAAACATGCATGCCAAATGGCAATTGAAAAAGTCAATTTAAAAAGTTATTATTCTCTTTCTTGGTCTTTATTAAAAGGCATAATGAATAGGCTTACCATAAGGAGGTGAGATATACTCAATTAGGAAAAAAACAGAAAATATGGTATTTTGTAGTGATGCGATTTCCCCCAACTTTTGCAAAGAAAGTCAATTTCAGTTTTTAGGATGGGTCTGTGGAATGATGCGTGATAAGTAAGAAAAGGAGGAGAGGTTATATTCAGAGCTGAGAACACAGTGAACTTCCGGGTTTATGCAAGGAGAAATTCCTCTGTTAATTTATAAAATAAAGTAAATTTCTTAGTCCATGCTACATAGTAGGCTTACAGTGAATGTATATGGCAGTTGGTTAGATGATAACCACTCTCATTGCCAGATGACTCCAATAGGCAGCTGGTTCGAGAATCACTGGACTTGATGATGTCTCCAGGTTAGGTACTTCTTAAAATTTCATATAGTCCAAAATAGTCTTTCCAAAAATTGATGATGATCTTAGCATTGAGGCTCATGTTTGACTGAATGATTAGACAGAGCTGCTTTACTAAAATATTTTACCTCAGTGGACATACGGATATTTCTTGACTTCTAGAAAACGTACTTCAAATGGAAAAATGGTAAGAAATATAAAATGTGTAAAATCATCCTTACATTTTATTTATTTATTAAATCACCAACTCCTTCTTCTTATCATGTGTCAAACATTTGTTATATAGTAGACATTTTTGGGTAGAGCATTGGATAAGACCCAGACCATGACCTCAAGAAGATCACAGTCCACTTGGGCAACACCAAGAGCATTAAATTCAAATAGTAAAGTGCTGGGTTAAAATACGATGTGCCTCTCTCTAGGACTAGGGTCTATTGCAGAAGAGGTGGGCATATGACATTGTAAGGGCTGGTTTTGAAGGACAGAATTACTTCAGACCCTCCAAATCAAGGGCAGGCACACAGATGCCTAAAGAGCTGATAGACTCAGGTACTTTGCCTCCTGGGTCATTATGTGGCCCATTTTCATTCATGCCAACTAGAAACTTCCCATAAATTTAAAAGAGAATTACTAAGAGGATGTCAAGATACCTGGTGACAGAGTCTTCTTGTATAGTTGCTCCCAGTTATAGGTTTATGCAAATAGAGATATGATTTTTAAAAATTTGACCACTTTAGGAAAAATTACTAAAGAGACTGTAAAAGGCATCGTGGCACAACAAAAACCTCTACATTCCTTAGCTTAAAAGGTTTTAGCAAAATGCTTATGTTTCATACAGCTAATTACTACAAGTCTGTACTAAAACCAAGATTACAGTAGCTCAACACACAGAACTTACAGATATGTCAATTCTGTAATCTGGCTTTTTGGCTTTGTTTTTTTCCTCTTATGTTGCTTAAAAGGTTTTAAGAGTTGATGGGTTTCTGCCCACTTCCATTCCTGTCTGTCCTAGAAAGTTTAATTGACCATAAGTCTTTTGGTTCTAATTCCCTTGGCCATAGGAGTCTCATTGAAGGACAAGATGGACCCAGGGCAAGCAGCCACACCATCCCACAAAGATAGGGAAGAAAATAAAAGTTAGGTCATTGATGCTGCCTCTGGCAGATTTTGGACAAAAGGGGGAGAATACAAACTAAAAATTCTAAGCTCCTCAACTGACTGAATGTATCATCTCTTGGACAAGGAGACCCCATCTGAAAACTGAGTTATCAGCCATGATAGGATGGGAAGGTCAGACACATTTATACTCTGTTATGGTTTGGCTCTGTGTCTCCACCCAAATCTCATGTCAAATTGTAATCCCCATGTGTTGGAGGAGGGGCCTGGTGAGAGGTGATTGAATCATGGAGATGGGCATCCCCCTTGCTGTTCTTGTGAGAGTGAATGGGTTCTCACGAGATCTGGTTGTTTAAAAGTACGTAACACTTCCTGGCCAGTCTACGGAGGATGCACAATAAGGGTTTCCATGGATTCTGTTTCATCTTTTGACATCAGAGGGCCAAAACTCCATCTTCAGATTGCCACCATTTTTTGAATATGGAGAAGCAAGAAGCACAATTGCACAGGTGTACATTTCTCCTTTCATAAATATGCACGCCTCCTTCTGTAGCTTATTGAATATGTATATTTGGCCATCCCAGTGGGCATCAATTCCTGTTCCCTTTGCTCCTTCCTCGAAGCGTTTGTTTCTGGCTTCTGGCTAGAGGTTATGTTTCCCAGGCAGTCAGAATGGCCACTCTGCAGGCTGCAACTCTTTATAATAAGTAAAGTCTCCTCTTCTCCAAATTTAAATTTAAAAAAATACAGTGTGATAAGTACCATGAAGAAAATAGGCACAGAGAGTCCATGGAGACACTGAGAGAAAACTAGCAGCCATGGAGGGAGAAAAAGTGAACACAACTTCTTAGGAAACTACTAGTAGGAGGCGGGGCACGGTGGCTCACGCCTGTAATCCCAGCACTTTGGGAGGCCCAGGTGGGCATATCACAAGGTCAGGAGTTTGAGACCAGCCTGGCCAACATGATGAAACCCCGTCTTTACTAAAAATACAAAAATTAGCCAGCCGTGGTGGCGGTCACCTGTAATCCCAGCTACCCGGGAGGCTGAGGCAGGAGAATCTCTTGAACTTGGGAGGAGGAGGTTGTGGTGAGCTGAGATTGTGCCACTGTGCTCCAGCCTGGGTGACAGAACAAGACTCTGTCTCGAAAAGAAAAGAAAAAAAAAAAAAAAAAAGGAACCTACTCATAGGAAGGAGAGAGGTTGAAAGGAAGATGGAAAAGTGAATGTAGAGTCAGGCAGGCCAGGAGAGGAGGCTGGTGAGGTTGCTGAAGACTAGAATAACCTGGGGAGCATTGAGAAAAATCAAAATGCCCTGTTGCCACCCAAGATGAATTAAATCAGAATATTTTAGTGGTAAGACTCAGACATCATTTCTTTTGTATTTTTTTAAATCTCTCCAGTTGATTCTGGTGAACTGTCAGTTTGAGAAATCTGGACTAAATTATGAAGTGTCTTGTTACTAATCTAAGGAGTTCAGACTTTGAATTATAAAAGGAAAAGTCTTCTAATACTATAATGATCATTAGACCTGAGAAAGAGCGTTACACTTTCAGATGCATTTAAATAGTTCTCCAGGACCATCAATCCTCATTTATCTCTTTGAACCCTGCTAAAGAGAAAACCAGCTTCTAGAAGGCATCAGAATAGCATAACGGTTAAGGCAGAGCTTGTGTGAAAGAGCCTGGATTCAGGTCCTGGCAGAATATTTAACTCTTTGTGGGCTTCAGTTTCCATATCTCTAATATTTGGCTATCTGATTATTTCATAGGGCTGTTGTAAAATATTTACAGAGAACTTACTAGGTGTCAGCCTCTTTGATAAGCCCTAGAAATAAAATAGTAAACAAAGATAATACAATGTTTATTCTCATGAAATTTACCTGCTAAAGAGGAGGGTTAGACATTAGTCAAGTAACCATATAAGCAATTATAAAAATATGTGCATAATTGCAATTGTGTAATTACAAAGTGATATACTGCTAGAAGGTCTGGTGATAATGGCTGTCTGGAAGAGAAAAACCAGGAACTAAGAAAGGGTGTAATAGAAGAGCTCACCTGGGAAGAACAGGCTGGAATTTGAAGGAATAGAAACAAAGTCACTGAAAATGCAGAGGAAGGGAAATTAGAAGGAAGTGGAGTGATAAGGGAGGCCTAGGCCAAGGGACATGTATAAATAAACAAAGGTCCTGAGAGATGAGTCAATAATGTATATAGATGACCTAGCAAGGTTAGAAGTGCAGTGTGAGTGCTTAATAGTTAGTTACTGTCATCACCAGCAGCAGCAACCATCTCTTCTGTATTAAATCTACAGAGAGGTGAGAAATAGAAATTGAAGAGATTAATTGAGCCAGATATGTTCTCATTGTTAAACATTTTTAAATATTGATAATGTTAAAGGTGAAAATGTCCCTGCATGCAGTTTAAGACTAGTACTTTGTACTTAATGAAGGTCTCAAGGAAGAAATGCTGGCTTTCATTCAAGCCCAGGACAAACAGCACACTAATGAGTGGCATGTTAATCATCAAGGAGATATCTTGAGTGACTGCTGAGACAGACTTTTTCTGGAGTACAGAACAGAGTTTTTCCAGCCAGCCTGCACCTCAGGAGATTATCAGCAGTTCTGGCACGTTGATAGTTGCTCCACTGATGTCGAAATGTGCTTGAAATGTGACTACCTGTCCCACCTCCCCCTCAGTCTCTACAGGAATGGCTTGAGTGACAACATGCAGTAATATCCTCCATCGATTTCCTTGGAGCTCCCTTTGGTGGCTCAAGATTAAGTAGTGAAGTAGAGACAGCCGTTATCACTGTATATTCCAGCAGCTGATAATATGCATTTGATCAATTATTTTTATATAAGTTGCAAAAGGAGCTCTATGCACTAGGGTGAGCATTTCTGTGTGCTAATTTTTCTTTTCTTTTTCTTTTTCTTTTTTTTTTTTTTTTTTTTGAGACAGAGTCCCTCTCTTTCACCCAGGCTGGAGTGCAGTGACTTGATGTTGGCGCACTGCAACCTCCGCCTCCTG
>NW_012119043.1:5997198-6031828 GCF_000951035.1 Colobus angolensis palliatus | reverse complement strand
ACTTGATGTTGGCGCACTGCAACCTCCGCCTCCTGGGTTCAAGCGATTCTCCTGCCTCAGCCTCCCGAGTAGCTGGGACTACAGGCGCCCACCACCACCCGTGGCTAATTTTTGTATTTTTTAGTAGAGATGAGGTTTCACTAGTCTGGCCAGGCTAGTCTCAAACTCTTGACCTTGTGATCCGCCTGCCTCGGCCTCTTAAAGTGCTGAGATTATAGGTGTGAAATTTTTCTTTTCTTAATCTTTTGTTTCGTCAGTCTCCGTGACCTGAGTGTAACTTTGCTCAAGAGATAATGCATGTGTGGCATCCGGTACTGTGCCTGGCTCATAGTAAGCCCCAGATTCTGCTCTTCCTCTTCCATCTTAGCATGTTTGCTAAGGAGCCAGACAACGTGTAATTACAGCATGGGTCTTAGCATCAGACAGACCTGGACTCAGATCCAAGCCTTATAACCTAACCAGCTGTCATATCTTGGGCATGACACATTAATTCTTTATTTATATACTTTTCTTTTTCTCTGAAATTGGACTGCTAAGAAATTTATTCTGTAATTCTTGATTTCTTCAGTTGTAAAGCAGAAACCACACTGTGGGGTTATTGTTAAAACCAGTGATAACCCCCTGCCCCAAACATCTCCTGACCCCAGCCTATTTAGTAACGATACCCAGTTTACAGAAGTTACCACTCTCATGGTTAATATGCTAGAACTATCCTCAGTCTTGTTTATTTGTCATGAATTTTCACCTTCTTTCTCCCAGCAAATGTAAGGAAGTTTATTTGGCTTTGAGAAAATACTGTTTTGACCACAAATATGGTATTACCTACTCATTAGGGCTCTCCCTTTTCAGCGACCAAAAAATTCATCATAAATTACTCAAGACAAAAATGCACAAAAGCCCAGGTGTTATTAGCTGCAGGCATGGCTGGATCTAGATGCTCAAATTATGTTCTCAGGAATCTGCTTCCTGCCATCTCCCATCTGCACTTGGCTCTATTTCGGCTTCATTTTCAGGCAGGCTCTCCCTCATACTAACAGAAATGGCCTTCAGCAACTCTGCACTGATATAACTCCAGCTTAGCAAAGCTGATGAAAAGAAAATAACTATTTTTCAAGTAGTTTCAGAAAAATTCCAGGACCTAATTCTGATTGACTTTAATCACGTGACCATCTTTAACCTATCTCGGTAGCCAGTCCTGCCTGAGTCAGGGGCTCATACCTGGAGTGGAAAACAGGTGAGTCCCCAGAGAAAACACAGGAAGCTCCTTCCTGAAGAGGGATGCCTGGAATGCAGACAAAACCAATTCAGATTCACTAACTATAGGCATTTTTCACTTTTTTATCTTAATCTTAACTCTCTTCCCCATAAATCAATTGTTGACAGAAGAAGCTCACTTTGATCAGTTGCTCAGCTGAGCCCTCTTCCTGGCCTCACTGATTCCTCAGCCAGCCTTTATCTCAACTGTGGAAGGCACCAGGCCTCCATCAATTTGCAGCATCTGCATTTATTCCAACCTGCACAGCAAGAACAAGCATCAGCAATGGAGATAATTGTAGCCAATCATTTGGCTTCCAACCACCTGCTGTCAAAACATGTTGAAGCCCCTCGACAGCACAGTCATTTGAGCACTAGGAACCACCAATTTAAAAGAAATCAGCCACTTTTCTTTCTTCACTTATTTCTAGCCTCCCTCAAACAAAGAAATATTTCTTACTTTGACTTTACAGTGACTTAAATAACCAGCAATAAAAATACAGTTTCCATTGACTATTTACTATGCAGCCAAGCCTACGGAGGAAACACCAGGTTGCCCCTGCCTCCCCTTCCCATGCCTACAACCATGACAGACATCACTAATCAATCGGGCACATGCTTCCCCTCCCATTCTTACATTGGTGACAGACATCACTAATCAGACAACAGGTCACCCCTTCTCATGCCTACGTCTATGACAGACATCACTAATCAATCATGCACATACCTCCCCTCCTCATGCCTACATCCATGGCAGACATCATAATCAATCAAACATAGGCCTCTTCTCCTCATACCTACATCCATGGCAGACAACACTAATCAATCAAGCATCAGCCTCCCCTCCCCATGCCTACATCCATGACAGATATCACTAATCAGTTAGGTACTCTCCTGATGAACCTGGGCCTGATCTCTGAATCCTCCCCAACATAGCAGCTATTATGAAAAGAATGAAGTTGGTTTCATTCATAAGAAAGGAAACGTATTTGCCCTCTCAGATCTTGGCAACATCTAGGTTCATGCCTGTATCTAATAAGTTGTAATCTTCACAACTCTCTCCATTTTACAGGTGAGATGTGAGGCTCAGAGAGGCATGGCACCTTGGTAACTACCACACAGCTTCCAAAGAAGTCTGATTCCACAGCTTAATTTTTACACCATTCTTCCTCATCCTCATCTATTCATAATGAAAACAGCAAACTGTTCATAAATCCCTGCTCACCCAGCAGCCCAGGCCAGAGCAAGGGCTTCGAGTTTCACAGCATCCCTGAGAAATGGCTGACTCCCACTCACTTGTTTCTGAAGGTGCCAGCTGCCTCACCCACTCAGCACTTGACAGGCAGCCACACTACCATTGAGGAGCATTGGGGGCCAGTAGGAGCTACTCCTGAGCTCTGTAGTTTTACAAGTGGCACCAGAGCTGGCATCAGCCCTGCCTTCCTCATTAGGAAAAGCAAGAATGATATTTCAAATCCATGAAGCTATAGCAACTTTCAGCTTCCCTTTCCCAGACAAAGTAAGCAACAGCAGCATGTCAGAGCAAATCGCACTGGCAGGCCCAACCTGCCAGCAGTGAGTGAGGGCAGAGAGCAGGGAGCAGCTGGAAGGAGGACCCTTATGCCAGACGAAATTTGAGAGAGGACTGAACTCTCACAACAGGGGTCAGACCGTCCAACCTAGAGGAGGGAAAGAAGGAGGGGAAGCTCACTTTCAGTACAAGCAAAGCAAAATGAAATAAGATGAAATAACTCACTGTAGCTGTAACTGCCCTTTATTTGCCAGATATTGCTCTGAATTCCTGTTCTTCCTCTACCTCCTCCCTGACATCTTACTTCGTACAAGAAGCTGTGAAGTAGATAAGAGAATGCACTATGAGTCTGAATTCAGTACCAGTAATTTGCTGCCTGAATAACCTGGAGAAAGTGCTTCAGCTTCTCTGTGCCTCAGTTGCCCCATCAATATAATGGAGATAATAGTATTTTATGCTTTATTACAGACTTTCTCAATCTTGGCACTATTGACACTTGGAGCCAGACAATTATTTGTTTTTGGGGAGCTGTCATGTGCATTGTAATTTGTTTAGCAGTATCCCTGGTGCCTATTCACTGGGTGTCAATAGCACTTATCCACCCACCCCTAGTCATGTCAACCAAAAAAGCCTCCAGAAATTGCCAAATATCTGGGGTGGAGGGAAGGAGAAATCACCCTTGACTTGGAACCACTGGCTAATTGGATTCTTAGGAAAATTAACCAAGTTAATATTATATGTTGTAAATTATTTAGAAGAGTGTCTGGCACATCAAAAGAGCTTGCTAAATGTTAGTTATTATTGCCATGTCTCTGTCCATGTCCCAGACCATTCCTTCTCACACATTCCACACCCATTGATATGGTTTGGTCATGTCCCCACCCAAATTTCACCTTGAATTGTAATCATCCCTGCATATCAAGGGCCAGACCAGGTAGAGATAATTGAATCATGGGGACGGTTTCCACCATACTGTTCTCATGGTAGTGAATAAGTGTCACGAGATCTGATGGTTTTATAAAGGGGAGTTCCCCTGACCAAGCTCTTTGCCTGCCACCATGGAAGACAGGCACCTTTGTTTCTCCTCTGTCTTCCCCCACGATTGTGAGGTCTCCCCAGTCATGTGAAATTGTGAATCCATTAAACCTCTTTCCTTTATAAATTACCCAGTTTTGTGTATGTCTTTATTAGCAGCATGAGAACAGGCTAACACACCCATATTTATGTCAGACATTGCTAATCAATGGTAACTCTGTTCCTGACACCCTTGGGAATGATCTGTAAATCCTTCTCAACACAGCAGCCATCTTTTAAGATCTGAGTGCTCTCTGGGAATTCTTCGAGACCCAGGAGCTGAACCTGACACCAAGCAGCAGCTCCCGGCACTTACTTTATTCCTACCTCAGGATAGCCCTATGAAGTCTCTATGCCTACTTAGCAGTTGAAGAAACTGAGCCTTAGCAAGGCTTGGCCTAAGGTCATGTGGTTACTAAATGACAGCACCAGATGTAAACCCCAAAGCCCATTTTTCGGCTGTCCCCAAAGCTAGATATCAAATCCACAAGAGTCTGACTTCACAGCTCATATTCTTAAGGATGACTCTGGATAGTTAATGCAGGATTCTCCAGTTGGACTGCACTGGTGAACCACCTCTCCAAGGAAAAGGTAAAAGCCCTAATGTGTAGTGTTTGCCAATTCCCACAGTGTAAATACTCTCACTATAGCCGATTTGAAATTAGGGATGATTTTAAAACTGACTCACAAAGTTTCCAATGATGTAACAATTGGTTCTTGAAGGCTGGTGCAAGAAGTGCATCAGAGTAGCTTCCAGTCCATTTTGGAACAAGGCAGTGTATCAGTAAATAAGTAAATCCCAGGAAATCTTAAGACAGCAAAAGCAACAGATGAACTAGCTAAGGCAGAGACTACTTCACTTTCCATCCCTAAAGTTTGATGGACATGCACACAAAAACCCACGTTTGGATTTGAATTCTACAGCTGCGCTTACATAACCTAACACAGTAAACTCTAGATACAATGTCCAGAAAATTAGTTCAGGCTGACATTAACTTTATAGCCTCACTAATTGCCCATGAGTTCTTTTTCGAAAAAAAACAAAATCCTCCCTCCTTAGGCTGATTGTTTCTAGCAAACAACTCAGGAATAAATATCAGCAGCAGGATGGAGAGTCTGGACTGATGTAGGATTTGCAGACAATTTCCCCTCCAGAGACACACTGCAAGATGTGCTTCAATTAGCCACCATAGCTCCAGGCCAGCACAGGCAGCATCGGGGATCCATCTCAGTGGGCTGTGTGAAAGATGTGCAGCTCTTATGTAATTAGTATAGAAGTTCTACGCTTAGTTAACGTAATGAGCATTAACTGTGTGCTCATCCTGCTCCTAAGCAAACGAAGGCTTTTCCCACTCTTTCTCTGCAACTCAGTTCCCCACCCAGAAGGCGAAAATGAATGATTCCATCTTGTCCCTGTCAGGCAGCTTTTCTTCCACCGTGGTGCACCCCCAAAAGCTCTGTCAACACTCAAGTAAACATGCCCAACCATTTTGCCATCTCTAATGCTGGGCAGAAATACATCTGAGCAGCTTTTGTGACCCAGGTTGCATTCTGGAAAGCGAAGATGGCTTCCCTGGAAGACGTTTCTAGAAAGCCTAGGGCTTAATGCCAAAACACCACCATTTCCCATGAGGTCATCAGACCAGCTTAGTTTTGTACAATGGCCACACATCTTTGTTTCTCAATTTTCCTCAGCAATCCCTTTCACTTCAAAAAAAAAAAAATCAAGCACCAAGAGGATTCACTGGAGTTTAATATTCTGAATGCAAATGATAATTTTTTTTATAGATTCTGCCACTAGGTATTCATCAAAGAATTCTCCAAGACATGGATGATGTATAGATTGCATAAAAGCAACCAAGAAGAGGGGTAAGAACATGGATTTTAGAGTTAGATACAAGCCTGGGCCTGGGTTCAAATTCTGCCATGTGCATGCTGTATGTCCTTGAAAAGTTACTTAAACTCTCTGTGCCTCAATTTCCTGATCTGTAAGATGGAGACAGTAATACTAACTTCATAGGGTTCCTGTAACTAGACACACAAAACAATAAGAGTGGATGTTTCCAGCCCAGCTGGAGGCACGTGGTGAGTACACTCCATCAGGGATTAGAAAATCACCTGATTTTCTAATTAGTGATTAATCTTTTAAATAAAAAAGGGATTCATTGGAAGATACAGGGGTCTGGAGACAGACTTTCCTTTTGTTCCATTCTAATGACTTTAGAATGTCTCTAATCATCTTCACTATTCTTTCTGTCTGTAGTAGTTTATGGCCCTGATAAGGACCTAGTTTGCTTCCTGGTTTGTAAAAGACTTTTTTAAAATGGGATCTTCAAAACCAAATGTTTCTCCTGGCCCCAGAAGAATAGAAACCATTAGGAATGGTTCTGTCCACCATGGATGACATAAAGAAAATATAACTCTGCTGAGAATGACCCCAAATCCTCCCCATGTTGTGCTTGTATAAGGAGGTGGCTTCTAAATCCATATAAGCCTGACTCGAAATGTGACTCGAAATGTTCTTTAAGACATTATCTAAGCTATCACGAGGCTCTCTGCAGAGACTCAATGAGGATATTAAAGCTCTCAAGGGTATCATGAAACTGCTTTGTCTCAGCCTTTTCAGAGTTTCTAGGGAACCCTTGGAGGACAACTCTATAGAAAGGAAAGGTACTGGCATATCAAAGTCTGAGAGCTGGCAACCTTACATCCCATGAGCCTCATATTTATTATCTTACTCTCATCTTTTCTGGTTTCTAATCAATTAATTTATGTGAAATCTCCTCTATAAAGCTTTGTCAAGAACTACTCCTTAGCTCTTCTTGCTGGGATACAGAGGATGGAGTGGTTGTAGGTCTGGTTCCAGGCACTGACAGTGGCTAGGATTAGAAAACTCTCTAGGCTGGTTCACCTTGGCCCATGACAGGGCTTTGGGGAAAATGATGCCTCAGGGAAAATATAAGAGCTACATATCCAGAGATGTAGGATTGGAAGCCCGTGGAGCTAGAGGCCATTTTCCTTAGCAAACTAATGCAGGAACAGAAAACCAAATACCACATGTTCTCACTTCTAAGTGGGAAGTGAATGATGAGAATGCATGGACACATAAAGGGGAACAACCTACACCAGAACCTGCCAAAGAGGGAAGAGGAGGAGGAAGGAGAGGATCAGGAAGAAGGACTAAGGGTTACTAGGCTTAATATCTGGGTGATGAAATAATCTGTACAAGAAAAAACCCATGACACAGGTTTACCTATGTAGCAAACCTGCACATGTACCCCTGGACTTGAAATAAGAATTAAAAATAAATAAATAAATAAAGACTAACAAACATACAAGATTGGAAGCCCAGGTCTATGAGGCCATGAGGAGACCGTCACTAACTCTGACCCTAAAAGACTCTTCCTTTCCCCCCGTATTAGCCAGGACTCTCCAGAGAAACAAAACCAATACAATACCAAGAGATATAAAAGGAGATTTATTATGGGAATTGTCTCACACAATTATGGAAGCCAAGAAGTCCCACGATCGTCCATCTGCAAGCTAGAAAATTCAGTCCAAGTCTGAAGGCCCAAGAACCAGGAGGGGGCTGCTGGTGTGAGTCTGAGTCTGAAGGCCCAAGGACCAGGAGCTCTGATGTCCAAGAGTGGGAGAAGATGGGTGTCCCAGGTCAAGAAGAGAGAGAATTCACCCTTCCTCTGCCTTTTTGCTCTATCTGGACCCTCAGCGGACTGAATGGTGCTCATCACATCATTCAAGGCGAGTGTTCTTTCCTCAGTTTACTGATTCAAATGCTAACCTCTTGCAGAAACACCCTCTGGGACACACCCAGAAACAGTGTTTTACCAGCTATGTAGGCATCCCTTAGCACAGTGAATTGACACACAAAATTAACCACCACACACTCTCTGCATTGACCCTTTGTAAATCTCATCCCAGAGAAATAAAAACATGGAGAGATACAGTATCTTACATAAAATATTTTTTAATCATCATGTAGAGGCCAGAGATGACCTGATCACTGTTATTTAAAGAGTGGAAACACGAATATGGAATGAAATTCACATGAGAGGAAGATGTTAGTTTGACACTGGAGAGAAGAATATAACAAAGTGGTCCAAGAGAGAATTTAGGGTTTATGTACCTATTAATTCATGCAAAAAAAAAAAATATTCACTGAGTACCAGCCGTGTGTCAGACACCGTTCTGGATGCTGAGGACATACCAGTGAGTGCAAACGAGTGTATTTCCATGGTCCCACTCTCCTTCCTTTCTCTCTTTTTTCCTTCCTTCCTTAATCAAAACATTAGTGTTTACTAGTGCCAAGAACTGAGCAGGATACTGAGGCTCCAGAAAATAGTAAACAAATAGATGAACAATTGCTAAGCAGTATGGAAAATAGCTAACCTGTGGGGAATGAGAAATCAAAGACTACACATTGGGTGTAGTATATACTCTTCGGGTGATGGGTGCACCACAGTCTCAGCAACCACCACTAAAGAACTTATACATGTAACCAAACACTACCTGTTTCCCAAAAACCTACTGAGAAAAAAAAAAAAAGACTAAAATAAATAAGTAAATACCATGGGGAAAAAAAAAAAGAAAATAGCTAACCTGTATAGAGTACTTTCTATCGGCCAAACACCCTGGATGAAGTCAATAAATGTCAATGAATCCTCACAACAAACCCTATTTGTTTTTAGACCGATTATCTGTATCTCACAGGTGAGGAAGCTGAGGCTTCGACAGTCTAGGGAACTTGTAAGATCATGGAGCAAGGAACTAGTGGAACTAGACATCAAACCCACAGTCTGATTTGAAGTTCATATTCTTAAACATGACTTTGGATAGTTAAAGCATGCATATTCTATAGTGGAAGTGTGCTGGTAAACCACCTCTCTGAGAAAGAAAAAAATAAAGCACAAATTTGTAACATTTTCCAATGCCTTTGGTGTACATATTCCCATTGTGGTCAGTTTGAAGTTACCAATGGTATAACAACTAATTCACAAAATTTCTGAAAATTTAGTAATTGGTTTTGCAAACTGGTGTAAGTGAGGCTTCAGCACATGACTAAGTACCAGTTGTTGGTGGATACAGAGAAGAAACCCACCTAACTCACCTTTAGGAATTTTGTTGTAGAATTCAAGATGAATGAGCCATAAACTCCTTTCCCATAGGCCCCTGGAATAATAGCCCGTTGCCCCAGACCCTCACTGAGCCCGCCCCAATTTTTAGAACTGGTTGTTCAGCATTTCCTGGGATTCTCTAAAACGCAATGTCCTTCCAACAGTATCCTTCCAACAAATTACTTCTTGCCCAAGCTGAGTCAAAATGAGCTTTGTTATTGAAAAGCAAAAGACCTTTAGGAATTTTGTTGTAGAATTCAAGATGAATGAGCCATAAACTCCTTTCCCATAGGCCCCTGGAATAATAGCCCATTGCCCCAGACCCTCACTGAGCCCGCCCCAATTTTTAGAACTGGTTGTTCAGCATTTCCTGGGATTCTCTAAAACGCAATGTCCTTCCAACAGTATCCTTCCAACAAATTACTTCTTGCCCAAGCTGAGTCAAAATGAGCTTTGTTATTGAAAAGCAAAAGATTCTTAGTAACTAATGCAGAGGGACATCTCCATCAGAATCAGGAAAATATTATTCAGCGGAGCAGCAGCAACATGTTGATGTCAATTAAATACAGCTTCAATAGATAGACATGCTCTTCTGAAAATTCAGGGAGCTGTACTCCCAGAACAATAGAAATTGTCACTCTACCAAAGGGAAGTCTAGCAGCAACATCCCTGGGTGCACTTAAGCGTGTGTTTATACACCATTAGCTACTTGGCAGAGTGACTGAGGTTAGAAAAGCTGGGGGCAATGGAAGAGATCAGTGATGACGATGAATTATCCCTGAAATTATAACAGAAGCCCCTAATAAAATGTAATTCAATTTTAAGGGGAAAAGACTTACAAACAACATTTTAGAAATTCAGCTAGAGAGTAAAGCCATAAATAAGTATCTTTTCTGAGGTCTACCTGAACTTGCAGTCAGGTGGATATGAGCCTGAATCTCAGCTCTTTCCTAGCTCTGTGACCTTAAGCAAGTACCAGCCATGTGTCAGATACATCCTGAAGCTAGCTTTAGGCTCCTCTTGTGTAACCTGAGATAAATAATTCAGGGTGACTCTTGAGAAATAAATGTAGAATGCACGGATCCTATAGTGGCATCCTGGCCCATCATTAATATTCAAAAGATGATAGTTAATGTTGAAACTGTCCCTATATACTGCATAAAAGTCTATCAGTAAAGAAGAAAGGGAGAAAAGGAAAAATAAACCAAGTTTGCAGCGCATGCAGCTTTCATCATTAGGTCAGCTTGCTCACTCATAGCTGTTTGGTGTCTATTGTTTTAGAATCATGCAGACCCTCTTATAAGATTATAGTTCCCCTTAACTACTCTAGAGATAATAACCTGAACATTATAAAATATTCAGTTTTTCAATTGAGATATTCTTTTAGGTCCTGCATATCAGTGGAACTACTGACATCATCCGGTCTGGAGGCCCCCTGAGAAACTGACTCATCAAGAAATGCAGTTTCCAAGTCCTGATGATTTCATCCTCCTTACCCCAACCAACCAATGACCCAAATTTCCAGCCCCTTGCCGTCCATGATCCCTTTAAAAACCCTAGCCCAGAACTCCTTGGGGAGATGAATTTCAGAGTCTCCTCCAATTTCCTCACTACAGTGCCTTTCTCTGCTGTAAACCCTGCTGTGTCACTGTATTGGTCGGTTAAAATGCAGTGAACATATGCATCTGTTGGTCCTATAGCAATATTGTCAGCAGTCACGATGATGACGGTGATCATGATTACAGCTCAAGTCTTGCCCCATCTAGAACCTCTTCCTGACATCTCTATCCCTGATCAGTGTTTCTAACCTTTGGGGATAGCTCTGATATAGTTCTCATCAATTATCTATATCCATAGTTATCTATAATTATCTCATCAATTATCTATAGTTAAGTAGATAATCACCTGTTTTACTCAAGAGTAAGAACTGTGTTTCAATTAGCTTCTGTGTTTCATGTAACAGTAAAAGTACAAGATTTGAAGTGCAATTGTATTTCAGAGAAGTTTGATCATCTTCTTAAGGTTACATAGCTTATAACTGTCAGAGTTCGCTAAGCTAAAAAATAGGTCTGTGCTACTCTGCAGCCCAAGCATTTTACTTCTACGTCACCTCTCTTCCCTGGTAGGTTCTTGTCTGTTAATTAAGCTTAGTGCTATGCTCTTGGGACCCACTCGTTGTTGTAGTTGTTGTTGTTATTATTGTTACCAATATTCTTGTTGTTGTGTTTCCAAATTCCATGTTGATCTGTGTGATAAGGGTCTTTTGATTGATCACAGCTCAAATCAATGTCAAGTACACACAGAGGATGGATTCTTGCCCTTCTCTGAGCCCTAGCATTATAGATTCAGGGTAGCAGGACTGGACTAGAAACTGTCTGGCAATGCCTAATCTGTTGCATTTGGCACCAAAGATGATGGTGGATAAAACTCATGATGGCATCATCCTTGCTTGGTTGCACCTGGTAAGGAATTAGAATTCCCCTAGTGTTTGTGTCCAAGCTAATTTAGATTTGTTTTCCTTACTAAAACTCATGGAGGTTTGACCTACTCATATAATAGACGCACATGCCCGCCAAAGTCTCCTTGCAAATAAGGATTGCCGTAAAGGGTACTTGGAAACACCGCTGCTCCTCCATGGTCTGTGCACTCTGAGCATTTTGCCTTCAACGTAGGCCTAGGGTCAAGGGCTCTTAATACAGGTTGCTAGGATTCTAGTTCTAGTTCTACAAACTGCAGGCTGTGTGAACTTGAAATAGGTAGTTAATCTCTCTGTGTCCTATTCCTTTATCTACATAATAAGGATTATACCCCCAAAATATAGCCTGTTGTAAGTAGTTAATGGGATGCCATGTGTAATATAGCTAACAGCCTTGACTCCCAGGCAGTCAGTGCTCCCCTGAGCTCAGTCACCAGGAAGGACCAAGAAAAATGTGCAACTCTGGTTGGCCTCTGTGAGGGTAAAAGAAATTCAGATGACCTCAACCCTTCCATTTCTGCTTCCCTCCTTCACCTATCAAACACCCCTGAAAATTTTCATGCTGCCATCTCCACACTCCGGGAAAAACACACATGCTCTGGAGTCAGAGCCCTGAATTCAGAGACCTGTGTCTCCAAAGACTGGCTGTATCCCACTGCAAATTATTTCTTCCATTTCAACGTTTCCACAGTGTGAATGATAATGTAAACGAAATAAAACAAAAATGGCTTGCACATGAAAATCACAGAATCCATGCTGTTATTTTCTCAGATATTTTAGTCTTACATAAAGGAAGGGTTGTTTTTTCTGTTGTTTTTGCAAGTCTTCTCTCTCTGTCTGTCTGTCTCTGCCTCTCTGTTTTTCTCTGTGTGCATGTCAACTATCTCAGACTCTTTCTACACACTTCTTTAAATTCTTTGTATTTTTCTCAGACTCTCCCATGTCTCACACTGTCTCTTTCTGTAAATTGCTGTCTTTATCTCTTTCTCTCTCTGCGTTTCTCTCTGTGCGTATGTGTGTGTCAATTCTCTCAACCTCTTTCTTTATAATTCTCTTACCCACTCTGTCTCTCAACCATAGTAATTTAAAGTGTATCCTCTAAATTCATCTGCCTGAATTTGCAGACTGGCTCCATACTTGAAGAACCATGTGAACTTGGGTAATTTATTTAGTCTTTCTGAGCTTGTTTTTATACTTTGAAAGTAAGACAAATAACAATGTTTCTGCTGCATAGGGGTATCACAAAGAAGAAATAAAATAATGCAGCCAGAGCCCCCACTGTAATACCTGGCAAACAGCATGCATTTAACAAGTATTCACTGTTCTGATTATCTATTTCTCTTGTCTCCTTGATCCCTGTTTATCCTTGTGTCTATTTCAGGTGCATTCTCTTCCTTTCTCTTTCTCTGTTTTCTGGCTCTCTCCCTCTCTCCTTTCTTCCCTCCGTCCTGCTGTCTCCTCCTCCCTCTCTGAACAGAGATCCACTGTTGCTCCTTTCCTAAATTTGTTTAGCCACATCAATCTTTTGGTCAGGTGCAGATGTCAAGCTGCCCACACACAAAATAAAAAGCTACGCTTGTGGTGCCAAGGAAGTATGGGCGGCTTAGAAGCCCTTACCAAGTTGCTCGGGAGATGGCCCAGGGGTTCCGTGACGACAGGGCCAGCGCTGGCAGTGTTTTCCTATGCCATGGTAACCACCCGCTGTGCGTCACTGCAAGACAAACGGTGCCGCTCGGTAAGCAGAGAGATTAACCGCGTAGAACGTGGAGTATGAGCTCTTCAAAGGGAGCAGAATGTTCAACTCTAATTCATCTGAACTCCCATTTTTAACTCAAAACACAAATGCAGTTGCCAATAGAAGTCTATAAAGAATTAATTAGGGAACTTCACAAACAGTCAAAACTCATAAATTTATCACTGTCAAGAAGAATCATTTCCTCTGTCAGACGTGAAGTATGGTTGTCAGAAAACGGAAACAAAAAAGAAAAAACACTCAAAGAAGCAGGCGTGCTGTCTCATTTCTTTTCTCTAATTTGAAGAGAGAAGCTAGTTTAGGGCTTGGAGGATTCAGAAACTGACAATGCTCCCAGACCCTAAGCTCCATGAGGCTAAGGGCGGCCATGTCTGCAGTGTTCGTTGCCAGAACTCCAGTCTGTAGCTTGGTGCCTGGTACAGAGGAGGAGTTGAAAATATTTATTGAATTGGCTAAAATTTAAAAGGAGGCAGTGGGAAGAGATGAGATTGATGGTCCAGACTTCTGACGTTAAATCTGGCTTCCCTCCAATGTTCTGTCCTACTTCCTGTGAAGCAGGAAGTGACGCAGTGGCATCATTCCCCTTCCTGAGAATTCCTGACTATTCTGATCCCATTATTACTCTCACAACCCCAGTAATAAGAGCATGGCTTTGGAACATCAACAGGCCCAGCTCTATCCTAACTTCTATTAGTTTCAGCTTTTTAATGTGTAAAATGAAGCTAATTCTTTCATTGACATCACACAATTTATGGAGATTAAGCAATAAACGCATTTGAAGATAGATATTAGCTACTAGTATCATTACTATAAGGAGTGAGGAGGACCATATTAGTTTGCTAGGGCTGCCATAACAAAGTACCTCAGAATGGGTGGCTTAAACAACTGAAAATTATATTCCAACAGTTTTGGAGGCTGAAAGTCCAAGATCAAGGTGCCAGCAGTGTTGGTTTCATTAGGAGGCCTCTCTCCTTTTCTTGTGGATGGCCATCTTCTTGCTATATCCTCACATGACCTTTCCTCTGTGCACACACAACCCTGGTGTATCTCTGTGTCCAGATTTCCTCTTCTTATAAGGACGCCAGTCAACATTGGATTAGAGCCCACCCTAACAGCCATGATATTAACTTCATCATCTCTTTAAAGACCCTGTCTCCAAACAGTCACATTCTGAGGTGCTGTGGGTTAGGGCTTCAACATATGAACTTTGAGGGGACAATACCCAGCCCACAGCAGGGACCTTTAGTATAATCATACTTCTCAATAGTTTAAGAGAAAAGAAAAAATTGTCTTCCGACTGGCACTGAACTGAGTTTACCCTTGTAAATCCACAAGCTAAAAAATATTTTTCAAACCTGACCTGCCAGCATGCAAAGAGCCGGGAAGACCAGAGATCTAGGACTAATACATGCAGCACCGGACCTCAGTCAAGGCTCTTGCCCTCTCTAGTCCTAATCTAGGAGGAATAGGTTGCACCATGGGGTCCCTAAGATTTCATCTGCTGTAATTCTAGCTATATGATTGCTCAGATGCTGAAAGGATCTGTAAAGGCTTGTATAGAAAGTATGAGTTCATATAAAAAATAAGAGTGTTCCCACCTCTATATTGGAAGTTTAGCTTCTGGAGCTCTCCATTGCAGTAAGCATGTGGTAGAGGACACTAAAGTTTGGGAGAAAAATGGGAAAAAGGTCAGGGGATCAAGGTTAGGAACAAACTCATGAAGGGCTGTATCATGGTAATGCCTCCTACTTGCCTGGCATCCAAAAGATGGATCTTTCTTTACCAGAAAGAAAACCTAGCACAGAATGTTGACCACTCATGAAGTGCAGCAGATGTTGCAAATAATTCCCGTCAAGGTGCATTTCAGCCTAATCAGGGTCCACCTCTGGGAATCGTCCCTGGGAGTCTTTTCTCCAGCCTCTTGCCTCTTTCTCCTCTCCTTACCCTCATACCCTTGGTATTTTCTGTTTCTCTGCCAGGGTCTTGCTCTATCAATGAAGGAACTCCTTACAGCCCTTGGCTCCTGAACATCATCTCTGATTCCTTCTTCTGTTACAGGAAAAAGCTTCGAGCTCTTCACTTTCTTCAGGTGAGAGATGGCAGAGTGCGGTGGTTAAGACAGGCATTCTGGAGCCAGTCTTACTAGTTTTGAATTCCTGATCTTCCACCGATCAGCTGTATCAGTTACTAGGAAAGTTACTGAACCTCTCTGTGCCTCCATTTGTGAATATCTGTGAAGTGGGAATTGCAATTGTTCTTCCCTGTTGGGGCTGTTATGAGGGTTAGATGAGGTAACGTAAAAAGTGTGAGGACAGTGCCGGTACATAGTAGGTGCACACATGTTAACTGCTTTTCCTGAGAGGTGAGCATTCATACTGGTGGCTGAGGTTGGGCAGAACAGTTTACTGGGGTGTATAAAGAAAATATCCGTTATCATTACCTTTTTAATGTCTATTTTAATATGTGTTTTATAAGATACACAGTGTATGAACACAATAGTAAGTGTTTACAACCTATAAATAAGTAAACACATATATTATATGGAAGTGTTTGAAGAATTCTAATTCAGTGTACAACCAAAAGAGTTTAGAGGCCATTGTCTATAGCCAACCAACCCTTACTTTTTAAAAAAAAAAAGTAACTTGCACAATAGTATTTTTCAGAACACACCCTTTTCTTATTAATACTGACTTCTTCTCTGAGTATAATGTAGTTGTCACTGTTCTACTAATGAAACCTTAGTCTCTTTATTCTGTCTTACTAAAGACTGCCAGTCCACCAAGAATAGAGAAGGAAATTTCATCCAGCTACTATACATTTTTATACCCACCTAAACACAACAATAAAGACAGCATCGAAAGACAGAATGAAAGAATACCAGGGACCGTCGACACCTAATAAATCAGTAATTATAGCTACTGTACAACTCATAACTCATTTCCATTTGCTATCTCTTATTCGTTAGTCCTCACTTCGAAAATCCTGGTTTTCCATGATATATGTGTCATTTCATTTTCAGTTTCTTTCACTGTGCATTTTCAAGGAGGGCTGCATTTCTCTATGTGTACCTTTTTAAAATTATAATGCCCACTGCATTTCTGATTTTAGATATTGACTTCCAACTCTTGGGACCCACTGTGGTTGGAGACATTCAGTGAAATCTGGACACTTGCATTGGAAATAACTTTAGGCAACCTTGTTTCAACCTTTTTGGTGTCACTAGGAGGAATTTCTTCAGTCCCATTGGCAACACCCAGAATTTTGTAATCTTAACTTTCTCCATATAAGTTTGTACCAAAGACACCTGCGTCTTAAACATCTGCCTTTCTTATACTGACTAGAATTGTCTGAAAATAAAGGATGGTTCACTGTGCTGGGAATAGGTAATGAGTTTCCTACCTCTAAAGCAGCACTTCTCAACTTTAGTATATTGACACTTGGGACTAGATAATTCCTTGCCGTGAGGGGTCACCCTGTGCATTGTGGGGTGTTTAGCAGCATCCCTGGTCTCAACCTACCAGATGCCAGATGCCCTGGGCCGTGACAAACAAAAATGCCTCCAGATACCACCACGTGTCTCCTGAGGGGCAAAATCATCTCTGGTTAGGAATCCTGTTTCAGAAGTAGTCAAGAAGAACAATACCCCCTTCAAGGGGGCGTTACAGCAGGAAGATTCCTGTGCTGGGTGAGAACTTGAACCAGATTTTAAACTCCATGGAAATTCTATAGTGCTACAACAGCACAAAATAGTTTTTAAGTCAGTGGTGTTGATGGGGTGAAGTAGAGAGAGGAATGGGGCGGGAATGGGGGAAATTTAGAGTCTGGGTCAATGGACTTGGGATCCACTCCGAGATCATGTGAGAGTGTTTCCACTCTCTCTCTCCCTCCCGAAGCCAATCCCTGCAGGGGGTCAGCAGATGAAGGAGGAGAGGTGAGATGCTCACTCAGGAGTTAGGAGATTTATGCCAACAGATGATGCTTTCAGAATGTGGTGAGTCTTCCAAGTTTGTTTGTTTTCCAGACAGAGTCTCACTCTGTCACCCAGGTTAAGTGCAGTGGCACAATCTTAGCTCACTGCAACCTCTGCCTCCCGGTTCAAGCTATTCTCATGCCTTGGTCTCCCAAGTAGCTAGGATGACAGGTGCCCTCCCACCACATCCAGCTAATTTTTGTATTTTTAGTAGAGACAGGGTTTCACCATGTTGACCAGACTGGTCTCCAACTCCTGACCTCAACTGATCCACCCACCTTGGCCTCCGAAAGTGCTGGGATTACAGGAATGAGCCACTGCACCCAGGCGAGCCTTCCAAGTTTTACACTGTATCTCCAGCAGCTCTGTGCTTCCATATCCCTAAGTACCAAGAGTAACCTCCTTGCTGCAGTGCTCAAGGGATCTTAGGAGATGTGGAAAAGGGGGACTGCCATAGCATCACCGTACTTCTTCCCTGAGACCCCCACAACCAGCACAATCCTCATGGACATTCACATTCCATGATCAAGGGTGCAGACTAACACACTTCATCATTTTCATGTGAAATGATTTGCAGTCTCAGAGGCACAGACTGACTGCAAAGCTATCATAAACCCCTCCTGATTTATTTCTCTTATTATTAAATAACCATCTCACTGGAGCCTGGGGACTTGGAGGTTTTTTAGGCCAGCCCGCAGCTCTGAAATTGACACAGCCTAGATAATTAGAACTCACCTTAAGGACCTCATTCCTCCTACCTCCCCAAAAAGTTTGCCATTGGATTTCTTGACCTTCCCATGTGAACGGCGCTTGTGTTTAGCTGGGCCATATTTCAATGTAATTGTCTTGCCCACGACACACTGACTGTCTCACATGCTGGAAACAGAATGAATTAGAAGAAGTTTCCTGTTCTGCCTCATGGAGTCTTTTCTTTCCCTTATGCTATGTTTAGCCTTTGTGTGGGCACTTGGCTGATGCCAGATACAACTTATTGCTTTAATTCCTGTTTTGATGAGACATTCTCTTTGCTGAGGGTGAAGCTCAAGGGTGAAAGAACTTGCTGAGATATTTCTTCCGTCATCTACCTCATCTCCTGTGGACTGGTAAAGCTTCTTCCATTTGGGAAAAGAGAGTGTCTTCTTTCAAACACAGAGGAAGTATACTTTATTGGAAGGATTACATTAAAGGAATTCATTGGAAGAATTGCAGGTAAAGGAATTCTGGCTGCCTGTCCTGCAGTTGTGCTTTCTACTTAAGCAACATCTCCTGCACACCTGCTGAGTACCACATTTCGTGCCAGGCAATGGTGACACAGCTGTGGCTAAGTCACAGTCCCTGCCCTTGAGGAATTTGAGAGCCTAGTGTGGAAGCATACTGGCAAATAGGTATTAAAATATGAAGTGGTAATAAGAACAAAAGCAATGAAAGGCAAGCAGCTCTTGTTTTCTGGGGCACTTACTATGTGTCAAGTTCTATGGTAAAAAAGAAGGAATGGAGTCCAGGCTCTGAAGTCAAACTGCCCCAGTTTGAATACCATCATGGGCACTTAGGCGTGATGTGAACTTGGAGAAGTCACTTTCTCGCTTCTGGCTTGTAGATGTGGTGTTTTGAACCAGTCATGTAGCCTCTCTGAGCCTCAATTTTTTCATCTGTAGAATGGGAGCAATTGTACTCCTTACCTGTTAAGATTTTATTCAGGATAAAATGAAATAAGATGTATAATGCAATAAATGCTCCACAAAGGCTCGCTGTTACTATCTCTATAATCCACAAGGCCAGTTGTGTTATTCTCATTTTAAAGATCAAGAAAATAAGGCTCAGATACATTGTATTAGTTGTGCAAGATTTTACGTTCAATAAGTGGCAATCCTGCCATTTGAACCCAGGTCTGTATGATGCCACAGCCAGGGTTTGAACTAGAGTTCAGTAGGAAGAAACTAATGTTTTTGAGGATCATAAGGACAGAATTTTTAGGGACAGCTTGAGCCTCTATCCTGGGTCCTATGACGTAAAGACAAGAAGAGTTCCCAGGGCTGCAAGAAGAGACCATAGCATCTCTACTCTGTTACTGTTCTTCCTCTCTGCTCCCTTAGTCTCTATTCCTCTGTGTCATCATGAATCTCTCTTTCAACTTCTCCACTTGAATGTCTAATTCAACTTCTAATTAAATTCATTCAATTTCTCCACTTCAATATCTAAATGGCATCTCAGTGTTAAGATATCCAAACCCAGACTCAGGAAATCTAACCACCCCTCCCATGCTGCTTCTCCCCCAGCTCCTCTCCATCCTGGTACATGGCACCATCATCTCTCAACCAGTTAACCAAAAGCTCTCCAGCTATCTTGATTCCTCTTTTCCTCTTTAGCAAAACTCAGCAATCCCACCTTCAAACCAGTGACTGACTCTATTCACAGCTCTCCACCTCCTCCACCACTCTCCTGGCCCAAGGCATCACCCTGTCTCAACTGGACGACGGCTGGAGCCTCCTTAGGGGTCTTCCTGTCTCCCTCTTGCCCCTCCACAGTGCACTGCATGCAATATCAAAGTGAGCTTTTGAAAACAGAACTTATGCACTCTGCATCAGCCCATGTGGTCTCCTTCTGTTCCGTTTCACCATCAAGTACTTAGTCTCAAATGTTCTCTTTTTGATTTTTAGGTGTCGGTTTCCTTCTCATCATTGGATCTCAACTTAAAAATCACAAACTTTGAGACAACTTGACCACTCAGTCTCCCTCTGACTCATCTTCTGTTTTTATTCTTGCGTAGCAGGAATTATCAACAACCAATATTTTTTCTGTTTTTGCTTCTCCCAACTAGACTGTAAGTGTCGTGGGAAGAGAGCCCTTGTCTATTTTGTTTACGTATCTTCCGTATCTTGAACACAATCTGGCACACAACAGGGTCTCATACATAATAGGTACTCAATAAATATTTATATACTATAAATACATCAACGAGTGTCTTCCTTCCACCCTCCTTTCTGTCCCTCCTATCTCTAGCTTCTCACCTCTTAAATTTATTATTCAGAATAAGAATAGAAGACATATAATGTTTCATGCTTAGTCATTTGTAAACGGTAAGTAAAACCCTAGAACTCCCAAATTGTAATGAAGAATTCTAAATTGTAAAATGTGACATGTGAATGGTTCCTCTGAAATGTTTACCAGCCTCCCGAAAATGGCTCCTTATCTTCATGAATACAAATGAAGAAGGATCGCTCAACGATTACCTTCAAAGAAGCAGCAGCCTGTCTGTAATCACCGTCAGATTCTCCCTGCTCAGGCTCTGATGCGCACCCCTAAATTCATTTCATTAGTTTTAATTATCCCCGCCATGAGCAGGCAAAGACTTTAGAGCTATTTTAGAAATGGAATTAGCAAACTTACAGACTGGATAACTTTCTCCAAGGTGTTTAGCTCTAATTGTCCTCGTGTTGAGTAGAAACAGAAGTAGCATCAGCTTATCCATTTGCTGAATTTATATTGCATTTTGGGGAAGATGCTGTTTGATGACTTTTTTCATTTGTCTGGATTCATTAACATCAAATCTACCTAGACTGACGTAGCCCTGGCTGAACCGTTGCTACATTCCTACTTTTTCCTATGACATAATTCCGAGTTGAGCCACATTTCTCTCTCTCTTTCACACATACACACACCCTCAACTAGCAGCAGCAGCAGCAGCAGCAAATCATGCCATAAAACTCTCTCTCTCACACACACACGCACACACATATACATTCATGCACACAAACATATTCACACAAAACAACAACCACATAACTCAACCTAATCACTTCTTACCATTGCCACCATAATAGTGTAATATAAGCCATTGTCATCTTTTATCCGGAGCACTGTGACAACCTCCTTCTGGGCTCTGTGTTTCTACTCTGCTCCCCGCCCCCTTTCTCCGTATCGGGCCTCCATTCAGCGGCTAACATGCTGCTAACAAAAGAAAATTCGAATCACATCCCACCACTGCTCAGAGCCCCCCGCCTGTCCCTCTTCACATGTGGATTAAGTCTTCACCACGTCCAACCCTAACTGAACCCTAACAGGGCCCTAACTGATCTGGCGCCTGCCACTTTTCCGACATTGCCTTGAACGACTCACTCCACTCCAGCCATCTTGCCTCCCGGACATTTCTGGAACCCGCCAACCCCACTCCTGCCTCAGCACCTCTGTGCTGCTGTGCCTCAGCCCGGAACACACTGCAGCAAATGTCCACATGGTTTGTTTCCTCACTTCACTCAAGTCTGTGTTCAAATGCCACCTCCTCTGAGAAGCCTCCCATAAGTACTCTAATGAAACACTACCCTCAGTCTTCTTCATCCCCACACTTTGATTTTTCTTCCATAACATCATCAGCTGTCATCATTGTATAATCTAGGTCGGGCATGGTGCTTCATACCTGTAATTCCAGCACTTTGAAAGGTCAAGGTGGGCAGATCACTTGAGGTCAGCAATTCGAGACCAGCCTGGCCAACATGGTAAAAACCTGTCTCTACTGAAAAATACAAAAATTAGCCAGGCATTGTGGCTACATGCCTGCAGTCCCAGCTACTCTGGAGGCTGAGGCAGGAGAATCACTTGAACTCGGAAAGAGGAGGCTGCAGTGAGCTGAGGTCGCACCACTGCACTCCCGCCTGAGTGACAGAGTGAGACGCCATCTCAAAAAAACAAAGAGATTATACAATCTAAATATTTGCTTATTCTTCATCTCCCTACATTATGCATAAGAATGTGCTAGCAGGAGCGCTGGGGTGAGAAAAGATATCTGGGTAAAGGGTAAACCATTTCAGTTAGACAGGAGGAATAAATTCTGGAGATCTATTGCACAGCAAGGTGCCTCTAGTTAATAGCAATGTGTTGTATATTCCAAAATTGCTAAAAGAGTGAATTTCAAATGTTTTCACCGCAAAGAAATGGTAAGTATGTGAGGTAATAGATATGTTAATTAGCCAAATTTCCTCAGCCGCAATATACACACGTATCAAAGCATCACACTGTACTCCATCAATATATGCAATTATTATTTATTGACAAAAATACAATTAAAGTCTGGGCACGTTGGCCCACACCTGTAATGCCATCATTTTGGAAGGCCAAGGCAGAAGAATCACTTAAGCGCCAGAGTTCAAGACCAGCCTGGGCAATATAGTGAGACTCCATCTATATTTAAAAAAAAAAAAAAGAGAGAGGAGAAAAATAATTTTTTTTTTTTGAGACAGAGTCTTGCTCTGTTGCCCAGGCTGGAGTGCAGTGGTGCCATCTCGGCTAGCTGCAAGCTCCACCTCCCAGGTTCATGCCATTCTCCTGCCTCAGCCTCCCGAGTAGCTGGGACTACAGGCACCCACCACCACGCCCAGATAATTTTTTGTATTTTTAGTAGAGATGGGGTTTCACTGTGTTCGCCAAGATGGTCTCGATCACCTGACCTCGTGATCCACCCGCTTCGGCCTCCCAAAGTGCTGGGATTACAGGCTTGAGCCAATGTGCCCAGCCAGAAAAAGAAAAAATTTAAAAAAAGATGATTCAGGTAGAAAAACGGAATGACTGTAAAAGTGAGCTGACATGCCTGGTTTGGCTAAACCTCTGTGGTGGTGGAAACTGAGAAGCCAATTTCAGAAAAATCGTTCAGCTGGTATTAAAATGCACTTCTGTGGGAAACCTCAGAATCTGGGTGTACTTTCGTATTAGTCCGTTCTCACACTGCTAATAAAGACATACCTGAGACTGAGTAAATTATAAAGGAAGGAAGTTTAATTGACTCACCGCTCAGCATGGCAGAGGAGGCCTCTGGAAACTTACAATCATGGTGGAAGGGGAAGTAAACACGTCCTTCTTCACATGGTGGCAGCAAGGAGAAGTGCCCAGCAAAAAGTGGGGAAAGCCCTTTATAAAACCATCAGATTTCATGAGAATTCCCTCACTGTCACGAGAACAGCATGAAGGTAACCATCCCCATGGTTCAATTACTTCCCACTGGTCAGTCCCATGACACATGGGATTATGGGAATTACAATTCAGAATGAGATTTGGGTGGGGACACAGCCAAACCATGTGAACTTTCCACTCAAGAAGGCTCAAAACATCTCTCATCCATCATCCCAATGCTCACCCTCCCTCCCCATCACTTTGGGTCACCCAGTCCTTTGGGTGCATTGCATCAGCATTTCACAGTATCTGTGCAATAGAGATACTATCCACAAGTACCAAAATGTGAGTTTCAACTTGGCAAATATGTCAAGAACATTAAAAATGTCCAACTCTTCAATGCAGAAATCCTCCTTTTAGAAAATATCACTTGGAAATATTCTGAAACACAGTGTTTCATGTACAATGTTATTTACAACACAGGCAACGGGAAACAGCCCAACTATCTCCTAGTATGGCACTGGTTAAACAAATGAGGCTATGTTACTATGATGGACTTGTGCAGTCATTAAAGTTATGTTTATGAGCATTTTTAATGTCATAAGAAAATACTTATTCAATAATGACAAGCAAAATAATGAAAATGCAAAATTGTATTATTTCAGTCTTAACTATGCAAATAAAATAAATTTTAAAACACTGGAGGAAATAAATTTTAAACACTGGAGAGTTAGAGTGGCTAACTCTCAGTTTAAAAATTATTTTTTCTGCTTTGTAATATTTTTCATATTTTCCGAAGTGGCCTGATGGGGATTGTCTCCACCTCATTCTATTCCCAGGAAATAATGTTGTGCCCCCTGCTGTTCTGACATAAGAGAGTCAGGTTGGGAAAGATGAAGAAAAGCCATACTTATTTGAAGTTATGATAAACTGAAATTATGCTAAAAGATGGCCAAAGAGAAAGCTTTGTCTGAAAGGTGTTTCTCCAAGCTTAACTGAAAAAGTACGCTCCTGCATCCTTTCCTTCCTAGCACAACATCTGAAGGATCTGGTTCCCAGTACCTCAAAGCTGAGCCAGGTGAGGGACTTAAAAACTGACATTCTGGCCAAAGGTTGAGAGGAAGAAGTTGGGTACTAGAAAGAGCAGAGAATTAAGAGCAGGGAACCATCAGGGAAGAGAAAAACTGGAAAGAAAACCACAGGGAAAAAAAATCAGAAACCCACCCCTCTACAAGGGTCAAATATATAACCAAGCTGTCTGTAAGAAGCAGAAGGGAGGCCAGGAGCAGTGTCTCACACTTGTAATGCCAGCACTTTCGGAGGCCAAGGCCAGTGGATCACCTGAAGTCAGAAGTTTGAGACCAGCCTGGCCAACATAGTGAAACCCTGTCTCTACAAAAAAAGCAAACAAAAAAAAATAATAGTAATAGCTGGGCATGATGGCGGGTGCCTGTAATCCCAGGTACTTGGGAGGCTGACACGGAAGAATCACTTAAACCAGGGAAGCTGAGGTTGCTGTGAGCGAAGATGGCGCCATTGCACTCCAGCCTGTGCGACAGAGCGAGACTCTGTCTCAAAAAAAAAAAAAACAATAAAAGAAGCAAAAGGGAATGCTGGAGGCTGTGGCAAACTGGAAGGTTTCTACTCTATTGAATGGGGAACAGTTAAGTCATTTCCAGGTAAATGTTACCACAGGCAAACCCCGTTTTTTCAGGCTTTTCCAATTTTTCAATCCAGAAATCCATATTTTTATGCAAAAAACCTCACCTTTTAAAATATTGGTAAATAAACGTTTATACTCCATTTAAAAAAATATCAGTATCATGAAAACAGTAGGAGTCGAGGCCAAGCATAGTGGCTCACGTCTTTAATCCCAGCACTTTGGAGATTGAGACTGGTGAATCACTTGAGCCCAGGAGTTTGAGATCAGCCTGGACAGCATGGTAAAACCCTGTCTCTACCAAAACAAACAAACAAAAATAGCTGGGTAGAGTAGCGTGCACCTGTAGTTCCAGCAACTAGGGAGGCTGAGGTGGAAAAATTGCTTGAGCCCAGGAGGCGGAGGTTGCAATGAGCTGAGACTGTACCACTGCACTCCATCCTAGGTGACAAAGCCAGACTGTGTCTCGAAAAAAATATATATATATGTTATATATATATATATGGAGTTGATTATTTTTGGTTGATAGGCACATAGGCATTGTTACTTTTCTCTATTTTTTAAGTAAGAAAAAATAAACAAGGGCAAAATTAAAACCCCCACTACATAGACCAAATAAAATATTGACAAGTCACATTCAGTTTTCAACCATACTATAGTGCAAGGATTCTCTTTGACTCATCTGAGACAGACTTAGCATGAATCAATGGGTAATTAAAAGGAAACACAGAGGATTTTTCTTATTTTTACTATCATCCATGATTTTTTTAAGAAGGGGCATCACTGCCCTATCCTTCCAAATTTTAAGGGGTTACAAGAAAATGAGCATCTTTTATCATCAAGCAATCAAGGGCTGAAAAAAAGCTGGGATGGAATGAGGCTTGGCAAAGCTTTCCTCTCCCAGCTTGGAGAATGGACACATCTTCCATCTTGCCCAGCCTCAGCTCTTTGAGTGAGTGTAGCTGTTGTGTTTAAATGACATATCCAGATTAATTTGTTTGACAAATGAAAAGAAGTGTGAGACATGTTGGGTCATGGAGACGGTTATGTCGTCTCTGTCTTTATAAATCATCCCTGCTTCTCCTGAGACAATGCCAGGTTAACTCCTGGATGCCTCTGATTCAGATGGTAAAGACGGGAACAAATCATCCTTTTTCTAAAGAGTTCAGTTAGACAGATTGTGGCAATGTCTACAGGGCCAGAAATGATCAGAGTCTTACAAAAGTAACACAAGAGCATCACAATCGATTTGTATAGCTGCCTCATGTTAGGGGTCGCCATCTGGTAACCAAGGGAAAATAAGAACTGAGACATTATACAATTCAGAACCGGCTAGTGAGACCCAGGTATCCTTGGTTGTTCTCCCTATTGACTCATGGTCCTGGGGTTCCCTGAGCCCAGCACATTGGTTAAGAGATTCTGCTGATGACTGTAGAGTTACTGATAACCAGCAATAACTTTTACCTATGCAAAGCCTGCTCTGTGCCTAATAATTGACCTCCATTTCCATTTACTATTTCTAAATCTTGAAATAGATACTGGCAGTCTCCTTTTACAGCTAAGGAATTTTTAGACTGAGTGGATGAAGTGACTTTTCCAAAGCCACCAGCTGGGGTTTAAGTGGGAATTCTGATACTGTTCCAGCCCACCTTTCAGAGATTGTCATGACGAGACCATCACTGTAGAGATGTTTTCCACATACATGTTTCCCGGAGGATCAAGACCTTCATCAGTTTGACTCTCTTTTTTTTTTTTTTTTTTTTTGGGGGGGGATGGAGTTTTTTCACTCTTGTTGCCCAACCTGGAGTGCAGTGGCGTGATCTTGGCTCACCACAACCTCCGCCTCCCAGGTTCAAGTAATTCTCCTGCCTCAGTCTCCTGAGTAGCTGGGATTACAGGCATGCGCCACCATGCCCAACTAATTTTGTATTTTTAGTAGAGGTTTTTAGGTTTCTCCATGTTGGTCAGGCTGGTCTCCAACTCCCAACCTCAGGTGATCCACCCGCCTTGGCCTCCGAAAAGTGCTGGGATTACAGGTGTGAGCCACCACTCCTGGCCCACTTTGACTCTTAAAAGAAAAAGTAATTTTAAAATACAGCTTCAAAAGAAACTGTAGAGTAAAAAGAGGGAAGTTCAGACAGATCAGGAATTGCATATGGAATCAGTCCACTTCCCTGCCATGAGAACCCAGACAAATCCCTAAAACTCTCTGAGCTTTGGGTTTCTTTTCTGTGAGAGAGACATGGTCATTTGACACACATTAAACATTGTGTAGGGATAATTTCTTTTCCTAATGGGAGACTGGCAGAGCTGTTTCCCACAGAAACCACAGCATGAGAGCCCAAGTTTACTTCCTGAAATTACAGTTTGACCATTGCCAAAAGGCTGCTTCCCTGCTTTTCTCTCCCCTGTTGTTTTTTTTTGTTTGTTTGTTTTTTTTGAGTTGGAGTTTCGCTCTTGTTGCCCAGGCTGGAGTGCAATAGAATGATTTTGGCTCACTGCAAATTCTGCCTGCCAGGTTCAAGCGATTCTCCCACCTCAGCCTCCTGAGTAGCTGGGATTACAGGCACCCGCCACCACACCCGGCTAATTTTTGCACTTTTAGTAGAGACAGGGTTTCACCATGTTGGCCAGGCTGGTGTCGAACTCCTGACCTCAGGGGATCCACCCACCTCGGCCTCCCAAAGTGTTGGGATTGCAGACGTGAGCCACCACGCCCAGCCTGTTTTTTTAATTGATAGATAACATTGTATGTTTTATTACGTATAACATGATGTCTTAAAGTGTATATAGATTTTGCCATTGAAAGTAATGGCAAAAAACACAATTACTTTTGCACCAACCCAATAGTTAGCGAATGCATTTCTTCATGTGGTTATTATGTTTGTGTGGAGAGCACATAATACCCACTCTACGTTTTTCAAGAATACATCATAACATCATTAACTACAGTCACCTTACTGCACAATAGATCTCTTGAAATTTATTCCTCCTAACTGTAATTATGTATCCTTTGACCAACGTCCCCCATTCTCCCCACCCCTCTACCACTATACTCTATATTTCTGTGAGATCAACTTTTTTAGATTTCACATATAGGTGAGATCATGCAGTATTTGTCTTTCGATGCCTGGTTTATTTCACTTCATATAATGTCCCCCAGGTTCATCCAGTCTGTCACAAATGGTAGAATTTTATTCCTTTTTGTGGCTGAACAGTTTTTCTGCTGGGTATATATACTGCATTTTCTTTCTCCATTCATCCTTTGATGGACACTTCCATATCTTGGCTATTGTGAGGTTAGGTTAGTTCCATATCTTGGCTATTGTGAATAGTACTCTAATAAACATAGGTGTGCAGATGTCTCTTTGACATGGTGATTTTATTTCCTTTGGATATGTATGCAGTAGTAGGATTGTTGGCTCACATGGTAGTTCTATTTTTAACTTTTTGAGGAACCTCTATACTGTTTTCCATAATGGCTGTGCTAATTTACAGTCCCACCAATAGTGTGCAAGGATTCCCTTTTCTCCATATCCTCACCAACACTTGTTATTTTTTGTCTGCAGAAGTGTTCCAGAGGACTCATGACATATTTAAAATCACCTTTATTTAGGTATATTGTCGTACACTAAGATGCACACATATTCAGTATACAGTTTAATAATTTGGACAAAGATATACACTTATATCATGTAGTGGCAAAGACAAATTAAAAATAAGAGGCCTAACTTTCCCTGTTCGAAATAAGGAAAGAGACGTCTCCGTCCCTTTTCTTAGAGCATTTACTTTAGAAAACCTCTAATTGTAGGCTCTTTCTCTGTCTCTTTAAAATGTATGTAAATCTTTTTAAAAGTGAACTAAGCCTCTTGCCAGCTTTAGGAGCCAGAAACAGCTTTCTCAGGGACCTGGGTACCATCTCTTAGAAATGTAATCATCAAGAAAGATGGCGCCTCTGTCTCCCAATTCCTGTGGGAGAATAGAAGTCTAATCCAAGCTGGAGTGGGCACCTCACTGCAAGTTACAAAACTGCCTCCTGTCATAAAGATGTGAGAAGTCTATTTTTCCTTAGGATAAAGCCAATTAGCAAGCACAGATGGCCATCCCAATTACTAAGTGAATCTAGGGTGAACTATGTATGACAAATGTTGCTGTCAAATTCTCTGACTTGAGGACTATTTATTGTTTATCTTGAGAATCTGCAGGTAGTGTGTTGTATCTGCTTGACTGTATAAAAGGGTGAGATTTCTTTCTATCTTTGCAATTGTGTGGCAGATTGCCTGTGATGTACATCACATTCTGGATTAATGCTTATTCAGTAATGAAATTGTCTGCCTTCTCTTCTACCTTTCTGAGTTGAGAGGGGATTTTATTTTGAATTATATGGTATTTCTCCAACAGTCATCACCACCCTGATCGAGATACTGAAAATGGGTCAGGCGTCAAGACTCACACCTCTAATCCCAGCACTTTGGAAGGCAGAGGCGGGCGGATCACTTGAGGTCAGGCGTTCAAGACCAGCCTGGCCAACATGGTGAAACCCCATCTCTACTACAAATACAAAAATTAGCCAGGCACGGTGGTGTGTACCTGTAATCCCAGCTACTCAGGAGGCTGAGGCAGGAGAATCACTTGAACCCTGGAGGTGTGGGCTGCAGTGAAACAAGATCGCACCACTGCACTCCAGCCTCGGTGACAGAGCGAGACTCCGTCTCAGCAAAAAAAAAAAAAAAAAAAAAAAAAGGAAAGAAAAGAAAAAAGACACTGAAAATTTCCATCACCCCAGAACTTACCATGTGCCCCTTTGAAATAAATCCTCAACTCTCCACCCTAGGCAAGTATTGATGGTATTTCTATTGCCATAGATAATTTTTGCTGATTCAAGAACTTCTTAAAGTGAAATCGTACAGTATTTACTCTTCAATGTAAGGCTTCTTTAACCCAGGCTGTTTTTGAGATCCAAACATGGTTCTTGCATGTAACAGCAGGATATTCATTTTAACTGTACAGTACTATTCCAAAATTGTTTTTCACTCACTTGTTGATAGACATTTGGATTTTTTTCCAGTTTTTGACTATTAGAAATAAAGCTTCAGTGAACATTCAGGTACAAGTCTGTTTGTGAATGTACATTTTTATTTCACCTTGGATAAATAGCCAAGAGCAGAATTGCTGAGTCTTCTGAGTGTGTATTTAACGTTGTAACTGACATACTATTTTCCAAAGTGGTTGTACCATTTTACACTCCCATTAGAAAGTTCCTGTCATTTCATATCCTCAACAACACTTGACATAGTCATTCTTTTTAATTTTGGACATCTTAAGTCATAAGACATAAGTCTTATGTTGTAAGTCTTAAGTCATAAGACATAAGTCATAAGTCTTAAGTCATAAGTCTTAATCATAAGATTTTTCTCCTATGTTTTCTTCTTATAGATTTAAGCATTTATATTTAGGTCTGCGATACATTGTAAATGAAATTTTGTGTATAGTGTAAAGCAGAGACTGAGGCTCACATTTTCCTTTCTAAATATCTTCTTTTTCTATCACCATTTGTTGAAAAAAACACCCCATTTCTCCAAGTGAGTTATGTTAGTATCTTTGTCTAAAAAGAGTTGATCATATGTGTGGGTTATTTCTAGACTCTGTCTTTACACCAATACTACACTGTCTTGATACTCTAGCTTTGAAATTGAGTAGTGCAGTTTCTCTAATTTCTCTCTTCTTTTTCAAATGGTTTTGGTTATTCTAGATCTTTTGTACTCTACAAAGCCTGCTTGGGTTTTGATTGGGATTATGATGACTATAGGTAAATTTGGAGAGAACAATACAATAACAATGTTATTAGTTATCTACTGCTGCATTAAAAAAAATCTCCAAACTCATAATAACAGCATTTAGTGTCAGAACATTATCTATGGGTCAGTAACATGGGCATAATTTAGCTAGGTCTTCCAGCTCAGGGTCTCACTCAAAGATGCAAACAGGGCCAAGACTGTGGTCATCTGAGGATTTGACTGGATCCATTTCCAAGCTCACTCAGTGGTTATTGGCAGGATTTAGTTCCTCACAGATTGTTGAACTGACAGTCTCACCCTTATTGGTTGTTAGCTGGAGGCTACCCTCAAATCCTTGCTATATGGATCTTTCCATACGGAAGCTTACAACATGGCAGCTGGCCTAGTCAAAGTAAGCAAGAGGGAGTTAGAAGAAGATAGAAGTCAGTCTTCTAGAACCTAGTCTCAGAAGAATCATTCTATCATGTTTGCCATATTCTGTTCATGAGAGGCAACTCACTAGACTCAACTCATACTAAAGGGAGAGGATTACACAAGGCTTGAATACCAGGAGATGCTGATCATCGGGAGCCATATGAGAGGTCTGCCTACCACAATCATACTAAATATGCCAATCCGTGAACATGGTATCTCTCTCAATCTCCCCTCTTTCTCCTTTTCAATTTCTCTTAGCAATGTTTATTGGTTTTAATATTAAACTTTTGCATATCTTTCATTAAATTTATTGCTAAATATTTTATTTTTGATCTTCTAAATGGTATTTTAAATTTTATTTTTTAGTTCCTTATGATCAACAAATTTAAATACAAGTGATTTTTATATTGACCTTGAATTTTTTGACTTTGCTAATTTCATGTATTAATTCTAGAATTTTATGTAGAATTTTCTATGTAGACAATCATGTCATCTGAAAATAGAGAAAAATTTTACTATGCCTTTCAAATTTCCATACCTTTGTTCTTACTTTTCATGCCTTGCTGCACTAACTAGTTCCCCCATCTAGCAAAAAATTTAATAGTGGTAAGATATTCTTGCCTTTTTCCTAATATTGTGGGGGGTGGGGGCAAAAGCATTCACTAAACAGTATGTTAACTGTATGTCTTTTATAGGTGCTCCTTATCAAATAGAAGATGTTCCCTTCTGTCTCAATTTCCTCAGAGTTTGGGTTCTTTTACTCTAAAGAATGTTGATTTTTATTCTCTAAGGAAGATCAGTTATGGAGTAATCACCTTTAACATGTGTAGCCTTGGCGTTATGCTTTGTTAAAGTAGGTTCTATAGAATCCCCAAGGTTTTTCCTAAGCCCCTCAAACTCCAAATGTTGATGTCTCTGCAAATTTTGGCAGGGCTTGATTTTAAGCTTTGTTAGAGAAGATCTGGAGAAGACCTTACTCTATGATATGTTCCCACATGGTAGGAGTATTTTTTCTGGTTTCTCATCTGGACGACCAACATGTTAACAAGGTTTCTCAACCGTGGGTAGGCCACAACTCTCACATCTCCTAGTACTCATTAACCTGCAGTATTCTCTTCTCTCAGCCCATGGCAGTGACTCACTGGTAAGTCTTGCATAATTTTGCTTTGCACATGTGCATCCCTCAGCCAAGGAATCCCTGAGAATCCCTACAGAGACTTCCTGAGATCTCTGTTCCGCTCCCTCCTTTCCAGTGCCCTGCCTTATAGCTTCCAGCCACTTCAGCAGTCCTGATCTCTGATCTCTGTCTCATCAGATCAGTAGCACTGCTACTTCCAACCCAGGCTCCAACTCTCTGCACCATGACCCGAAGATGGTCCCAGCCAGTACCACACTGATGTGTCTTACGTCATGAGTTTCCCACAGTCTAGGATCACAATCTCGGGCTGCTTACTATCCAGGGACTAGCAGCATAAATCATAAATTTTTGTTTAGTTTTATACTTGTTTAAAGCAAGGAGGCTAACCCAAAGCCAGCTGCTTTGTCAAGGCTGGAAGTGGTATGATTTCTGGCATTTTGATTTGGGAGAAGGATGATCCTCTTCATAAAGAACCCACTTCCTCTCATTCCAAGTTACTTTGTGCAGTAGCATTGTGGGTCAAAAGCCCCCACGAAATGCTTCTTCTGGTATCTGATTATGTCAGGACATGTCCAGAGGGTCTGTGGGGCAGGACACTTTAGGGCCTATACTCATCCTAACAGAAGAGAGCTCCTAAGAGAAGTGGTCCAGGGTTGCTGAAGAGGAATGAGTCTCCATAACTCAAATCCCCTTCCATTCCAGCAAGGTAGACAGAGCTTAAAATCCTAGAAAGATGGAAAGAGTGCACAATAACCAGAAATTCCATTTGCTGACACTTTTGAAGAAAGTCGATATCAATTGTAGTAATAATGTTGGTTGAACACTTACTGTATTCCAGCCATGGCTAAAGAGAACTCTCCATAAACTAAATTATGTAATTTATATAAAAACTTAATGATAAAGGTTGTGTTACTGTCCTGATTTTGCAGATGAGCTTAACCAGCGTGCTAAGAAAATAAGTACCTTCCCCATGGTCAACCAACTTAACTAGTAAAAATGGAACCTGTGTGCCTTTGATGATCATTCTACACTCCCATTCAGTATGATGTATACCAAGCAATCTCAAATGTGTTATCTCCTTTAATTTTCTTAACTACTCAGTAAGGCCAGTAATTTACATATGAGAAAGCTGAGGCTCATAAATGGACAATTAATTTACCCAAAGTCCTTTACCTGATGAGTAGGAGCTCTGAGCTTTGAAATTGATTTTATATGATTCCAATCCGATGCTCTTTCTCTGGCTTCCCATGGCAAAAGCCCAGGAGCCCCCAGGGAATTCAGTAAGAAGAGAAAAAGCATTTCACAGCTACTTTGTCCTGCAACATCTGGCATTGATGGTCTCAACCAGGGACATATCTCAGCAGCGGGAAAGGGAAAGAAGTGGATAAGAAGTACTTGGGCTTGGGCGAGGGTGTAGATGAATGGGGGTTCTACAACTGTAGAACCGACAGAGAAATATTGTTTGCGCCTGGTGTTGAGACCTATTCTTACCACTATACTGAATTGGCCTGAGGGGGAAAAAAATGTTATCCATTTTATTTCACAAACTGCTTTGGAAAGTAGACAAGTTTAGTGTTGGCAATTTTGGTCTCTCCACAGCATGAGCTGTTTCCAGTTGTAATAAGATAAATGATAGAGGTGCTGGCCCCACAGGAAAAGAGGAAGGCTAGCATTCCGGTAGGGGAAGTTTGCTTACACCCCTACTCAAACACTGTCTGAGTATGCCTCAGAGGAAGAGATGCAATATGAATCAATTTGAACCTAAAATGACTCCCCAAAAGAAGAGTCCCCTGATAAGTAAGCAAGCCTCATGTAAAACAACAGCTCAGTTACCTGCCTTTCTATTCCACTGCAACTCTACCACTTACTAGCTGTGGGTCCTTGGGCAGGTTATGTCACTTTTCCAAGCTTCAATTTTGTCATTTATAAAAATGGAAATAATAATGGTGATAATAAGACAGCATCTGTCAAATCAACCAGTGGCTTTAATGCTCAGGGGAGGTCTTTTGAAGCAATTAACACTTGAACAAGACCTGAAGGATGAGATCAAGACAGACATACAAAAATCACATAAAGGAATATCCCAGGAAGGGTCAGGAAGCATCAGGGGAACAGCAAGTGCAGAGGGTCCTAGAGCAGGAAAGGATATATGTGTTTGAGAAAGAGAAGGACAGTGTTGCTGAAACAGAGAAAGCAGGAAAAAGGGGAGAGAAAATCAGCTTAAAGCGGGGTCAGATCATGTAGGAATTTTAGGACATGGTAAGAACTTTCTGTTTTATTCCAAGTGTAAAGGATAGTTTTTAGAGGATTTTAAAGTGAGAGAGTAACATAATTTGGCTCATCCCAGAGTAGCCATGGACGAATTGGATCTACAGTGCTAAAGTAACGAGTGCGACAGCTGGAGGTGGAAGTGCACAAAGTAAGCCGTAGCTGTGGTGCCTCTCATGGTTGTACCTATCTGGCCTTGTCCTGAGCAAAAGACATTGCTAAAATGGCTCACTTCCCTGAAGTCAGAGGAAAGTTCCAACCAGGCCACCAACACCACCCCCC
>NW_012119043.1:5893025-5996597 GCF_000951035.1 Colobus angolensis palliatus | reverse complement strand
GAGACTCCGTCTCAAAAAAAAAAAAAAAAAAAAAAAGAAATAAGCTACTGTTTGTTAAGCACCTACTATGGTCTAGGTATAAGGCAGTTACATTGCCTCTTTCAAGTATTTAACCACTCTTCCAGAGAAGGATTTTTTCCCTCTATTTTGCAGAGACTCAGAGAGGCTAAGTAAGTTGCCTAAGGTCACACAGCTATTCAGTAGCAAAGCTAGGATTTTAACCTAGTATTCTTAACGCCCAGCTTAGACTGTATGCTTCTACATCCCTTTTCCTCCATCCAAGAGATGAAGACAGTAAAGGTAAGAATGCAGAAGCAATTGCTTTAAACCAGATGCCTCTATGTGTTTTTAAAAAAGCTTTTGTCACAGAAGGTAGGTTCTGGCATCACAGTCTCTGTCTATGTGATCCTCAGAGAGCAGGACAAGTTGACCTCGATGCTCGCTTCTGGCTTTTAAGTTGACAGATTCTGCTTCTGTGATCATTTCTGAAAAGATCCACAAAGCAAGTTGTTTAAATAAGATGGAAAACTGAACCAAATCAACAAATATTTATTGACCCCTTGATGTGCCGGGATTTATCATTTAGTAAAGATTCATATACTATACTCTACTTCTGGAGTCTGCTTCTGGTTAAGCTGGAGTAACAAATCAGATTTGCCTTTGCCCTTGCACCTGAAATAACTATGAAGACACAAAAAGATACAAGAAGGAATGGTTTTTTGTTGTTGTTGTTGTTTTGTTTTGTTTTTGTTTTTGAGATGGAGTCTTGCTCTGTTGCCCAGGCTAAAGCGCAATGGCACGATCTCGGCTCACTGCAACCTCCACCTCCCAGGTTCAAATAATTCTCCTGCCTCAGCCTCCCGAGTAGCTGAGATTACAGGCACTCGCCACCACACCTGGCTAGTTTTTTTTTGTATTTTTAGCACAGACAGGGTTTCACTATATTGTCCAGGGTGGTCTTGAACTCTTGACCTCATGATCTGCCCACCTCGGCCTCCCAAAGTATTGGGATTACAGGCGTGAGCCACCACACCTGGCCAAAGCAATGGTTTTAAAGTCAATAGACTGCAGACAATGGAGGACAGTGACCCCTATGAGGTGAGAAACAAATGAGTTAAATCCTATGATTCTTACTGCCTTGACAGAATTTCCAGGAGCAGCCCAAGGAGAGGGAAGTCAGAAAGAGCTTCCTCAACTCCATGGACTCTTGGAGTTAAGGAGATAGAGCTGTAAGGCCAGGAAATCCAAAGTAAACAGAGTTTGCAGGATATACAGGAGAGAGACCTGCAGAGGCTCCCCTGGTGTATTGAGCAGAACACTGAGCAGCACCTGGATGTAAGGAAACTACCCAAGCTCATGGAAAGAACATCCAAAGGGATTAGAAGAAACACTGCCTGAGACTCACATAGAGTCAGAAACAGTGCCTGTTCCTACTAGTCAGACTGGGAAACCTCATCATTCACTGGGCAATGGCTAGAGTTCTTTAGAAAGGTCTTGCCTCAGCATTGGTAATGTTGTAAATCTTAGAATAGTGGCCGGGCGTGGTGGCTCACGCCTGTAATCCCAGCACTTTGGGAGGCCGAGACGGGCGGATCACTAGGTCAGGAGATCGAGACCATCCTGGCTAACATGGTTGAAACCCCTTCTCTACTAAAAAATACAAAAACCTAGGCAGGCGAGGTGGCGGGCGCCTGTAGTCCCAGCTACTCGGGAGGCTGAGGCAGGAGAATGGCGTAAACCCGGGAGGCGGAGCTTGCAGTGAGCTGAGATCCGGCCACTGCACTCCAGCCTGGGCGACAGAGCGAGACTCTGTCTCAAAAAAAAAAAAAAAAAAAATCATAGAATAGTAAGGGGCAAAGGTAAGTCCCCTAGACGAAACCTAAATATTTCCCTTTTTTCTTGCAACATAAATTGCCACAACAATTGAGGGGGAAAAGTTGGGGCAGATTGTAGCCTAGTGGAGAATTTCCATCTTGAACCAGGCTTAGCCTAGAACAAAGACTGGTTTTTTGAGAAGCAAATAAACAGTTTTGGAAGGAGAATCACAAACCCAGTCATTAAGTCATACCTGGAACAACTTTAACCAGGATTTTACAAAAATCTACATCTATAGAGCAAGTGATAAGCTCAAGGTAAGTTTTTTAAGTGTAAGTCACTTATTTTCCATCATGCACCTTTTTAAAAGAGAGTTGCATAGGGACGCAAGTTTTCCAGTGATGTTTTTAACATACAGCACTCCAAACAGAGTACAATGTTAAATACTAATTAATCAGTAGCAGAAAGATATTTTAAGTTTGATTTAACAAATATTCACTTCTGTAAGTAGGGTGGATATTGCATGTATATATATAAAAAAATCCACTGAACACCAAATAATTGCCAATATGCTAGAGGAACGAGAGATAAAACAGAAACAGATGGTTCTTATTCTCAAAACTAATGAGACAGACTCATCTGAATAATATTAAACTTTGGGAGTATCATAGGTATGAAATATTAAAACTTGGCCTGGGATCCCTTCACTAGAATCCATAGAGTCACAACGTATATGTTGCTGTGCCTGTGGTCTGACTCATGGCAGGCATTACTAATTGATAGGGACACTCAACAGATAAGCCTGACTGACAATTGATTAAGGAGAAACCATTTCACTCTGGCTATTAGATTATCTCCTTCTGATGGTTTTCCTCAACCTAAACTCAAGTCTTTGAACAGTTCCCATGTCCAAAGTATCTTAGTTGATTTCATGCCCTTTAGTTCTTTGAGAGACAAAATACCTGCCTCCTGGTTTGCTTTTGGCAACATTTGTCCCCTGCACGCCCTTCTGCCCTTCTCCATCCTCCAATATCATCCAGTAACGTTGCCGTCATCATCAACATCATCATCAGTATCATTTTCTGAACGCTAACTATGAACCAGACTAAATACTAAAATTGAGACTTGGCCAGGTGTGGTGGCTCACACCTGTAATCCCAGCACTTTGGGAAGCCGAGGTGGGCAGATTGCCTGAGGACAGGAGTTCAAGACCAGCCTGGCCAACATGATGCAGCCCTGTCTCTACTAAAAATTAAAAAAAAAAAAAATTAGCCAGGCATGGTAGTGGGTGCCTGTAATCCCAGCTACTCGGGAGGCTGAGGCAGGAGAATCGCTTGAACCCGGGATTTGGAGTGAGCTGAGATTACAGCAATGCACTCCAGCCTGGGCGACAGAGCAAGACTCCGTCTCAATAAATAAATAATAAAAATAAAATTGAGACTAGAGTCTAAGGAGGTATTAAATATTTGCCAATTTGTTTCAAATTTTTAGGACTTTCGGAATGAGTAGTACTTTATCTCCATTTTACAGATAAAGAAACTGAGATTTAAAGAGGCAAAGTAACTTGCCTATGTTTGCCTCTTGAAAACCAAAATTCAAACCTATAGGCTATGACACCATAGAAAACCTCATGTGTAATGTGCAGAGATTATTTTCTCTGTCAATCCCGGTGTCCCAAACTCTCTAAATAAAAACACTGCACAGGAATTATTTATTTGCTATTATTGTGACTGGAGTCCTTTGACCATAAACTTAGAAGTTATTTGAGAAGATTCAAAAGTCTAGGCCGGGCGCGGTGGCTCAAGCCTGTAATCCCAGCACTTTGGGAGGCCGAGACGGGTGGATCACGAGGTCAGGAGATCGAGACCATCCTGTGAAACCACCTCTCTACTAAAAAATACAAAAAACTAGCCGGGCAAGATGGCGGGCGCCTGTAGTCCCAGCTACTCGGGAGGCTGAGGCAGGAGAATGGCGGGAACCCGGGAGGCGGAGCTTGCAGTGAGCCGAGATCGCGCCACTACACTCCAGCCTGGGCGACAGAGTGAGACTCCGTCTCAAAAAAAAAAAAAAAAAAAAAGAGAAGTCTCTCTTTGTTCCAATTCGGAAGCATTCAGTCAGTATTAAAAATATTACTGCAGCTCTGTGTGAATTGCGTTTTTTTTTTTTCATGATAAATTTTGTGTCATGAGGATTTCCTAAGTGGCTTTCCAATAAGCATTTCCGTTCGGGTTTCTTTTGTGGTGTGCAGATGGTAATAAAATAAAGCTGCCATTCCCGTCCTTGCTTTTAACTTTCGTCAGTACACATCATAAATAGTGTAGGAGTTCTCACCAGGGACTCCTGAGGTATATATAAATTGCTGTTATTTCTGTGGTTTACCACTTGGACCTGGAGTGATTTATCTTTGCACAACTAGGGGCTGCTGTAGAATTTATCATCTGAGTGGAGGCAGAAAGCCAATGGGCCCATGTTCATTGAGCAGCTAAATGTGAATTGCGTGGTAGGGACAGAGGTCAGGTTAGGTCTGATTAACTCATAAATGAATTTGCCCACTGGATGCATCCTGGGAAACCACAGCTGCTAATAAAGTATTACAAAATGCAAGCTTCATGAAGGTGGGGGCCTTGTCTGACTTTTTCACCTTTCAAACCCTATCACCTGGCTCCATGCCTGGCACACCATAGATGCTCTATTAATATTTTTGCCAACATTTTATTATAAAAGATTTGAAACATAGCAAAGTTGAAAGAATTTTTCAGGGAAAGTTCATATACTTACCACCTACATTCTACCATTTAAATGTTATTATATTTGCTTTTATATATATACACCCATCTATTAATCCACTTCATTTTCTAAAGCATTTTAAAGTAAACTGCAAACATCAATACACTTTCCCCTAGGTATTTCAGCATGCACATCATTAACTTCTGTTCAATATTGTTTTGCACTTTTTTCTGTTGATGCAAATTTACCTACAGCTTAATGTATAAATCTTAAGAGCCCATTTACTGGATATTGTGAATTGAATTGCATCCTCACTAAAATTTATATGCTGAAGTCTTAACCCCAGTCCTGCAGAATGTGACTGTATTTTGATACAGGGTCTTTAAAAAGGTCATTCAGGTTAAATGAGTTTATTAGGGAGAATGTTAATCCAGTATGACTGGTGCGCTTAAAAGAAGAGGTGGTTAGGACAGACACACACAGAGCAAGGAAACACAGGGAAAAGACCTTCCCCTGCAAGCCAAGGAGAGAGAACTGGAACAGATCCTGCCCTCAGAGTCCTAAGAAGGAACCAACCCTGTCCGTATCTTGATCACTGACTTTTAGCCCCCAGAATTTTATGAAAATAAATTCACGTTGTTTAAGCCACTCAGTCTGTAATATTTTGTTATGGCAACCTTAGCAAACTAATACACTGGGTTTTGACAAAGGCATTCACCTGTGTGACTCAAACACCTGTCAGTATACAAAACATTAGTACCCTTCAGAATGTTCTCTCAGGCTCTTGCTCAAGCAATTTCCAACCAAGACACTACTCTGAATTTTTATACTCTAGGTTCATTTTGTCCATTCTTGAACTTCATGAAAATAGAATTATGCACTGTATACTTTTTTACGTAAGGCTTATTTTGCTGAACGTTTTTGAAACACTTTCACGCTTTTCCATGAATCAACAGTTTATTCTTTTCGCTGCTAAGTAGCATTGCATTGTATGGATGTACCACCGTTTACTTATACATTATCATATGGACAGACACCTAGGTTCTAATTTATGAAAATTATAGATAAAACTGCTGTGAATATTCCTGTACAAGTCTTTTCTTAAGCATATGTTTTTATTTCTTTTGGAGAAATATCTAGGAATAGAATAACTGGATCATATGATAGGTGTGCATTTCGTTTTATAAGAAATGACCTGAAATGTTTCCAAAGCGATTGCACCAATTTACGTCCTTACCAATAATGCAGAAAAGTTCTGCATGTCCTTGCCAACATCTGGGGCTGTCATGTTAAGTGTTTCATGAATGAATAAAGATGTGGATTGTTCCCGAGTCTTGAAGTGACTATTTCCGGAACTCCATTGGAAAGACCTCAAATGGAAAAACCAGATTTCTTTCTCTCAGAGAAGAATACATGATGCAATGAGAAGGTTCTGGGCTTTGGAGATGGAATATCTGGGTCCACTTCCCACCTCTGCCACTTAGTTAGCTGTGTGATCTGGGCCATTTAAGTTTCTTGAGTTTCCATTTTCTCATGTGTCACAAGGACAAAATGAGGAAATGCATTGAACGATGCTTAGCATTGCGCCTGCGTATAGCAAAGTTTAGAAACTGATGCTTCATGACATGGATCAGTCACTGTTCTCTTTTTCATCTTTTCTCAGGATCTTCTCGTTCCTTTATCACATCCACCTTGCCCCTTAAATTCTTTCCTGCATCCTTTTCTTCTTTCTTCATGCCTCTGTAGAGAATCAGAATTTTTTCTTAGAACAGGGCATAGCCCCTAGTCAAAGGTATGCTTTGAAGAGATCAGGAGAACTGACTCATAGAAAAAAGACCTAAATTTTAATTGAGCTTACTTATTAGTATGGCATTGGGGACAAATAAATCTTAGTTTTCTTATCTGTAAATTGTAGAGGATAACATCTTGCCCCATGGGGTCGTGTGATAAGTCAAATCAAGTAAGTGTCTAAAGTGTAAGTGTCCCAGCACAGTGCACAGAATAGAGTAAGTGGTCAGGAAACAAGAGTTCTTTTCCTCCATGAGGTCTGAGGTCAGAAGGCGCATCACATGCCTGAGGTCTGCACCTCTCTGCCCACTCTGAACTCAGTTTCTGACTCATTTGGGACTGCTAGAAGCCCTGTGGTCTTTTGTCCCCTCTCTATAGATCTTGCTACTCAGGTCTCTGATGTTCTTTGAGTGTTTAGGAGCCAAGAGCCTTGGTGTGTGATCAGGCCCCAAACCTGGGGAGAGTTCATGACATTTGCTGATGGAGAAATACACAAGGAGAAGAAAAAAGAGAGAAAGGAGGATTCACTTAGCATATGTTTCCATCCTAAGCCTCAAAGAAAAGATTTCAGAAGATACCTTCCCCCATGCCTCTTCCCTGTCATCTCGTCATTAAAGCCTCAGAGAGAGATTCAGAGCATCCCTTCCCTCTTCAATTAAACATAAGGAAAAGTCTCTTCATGTTTAACAAATGATTGCTGTGAATAAAAATAAAGCCTTTCATTCAGTGATCATTCTATTGTATTATTATTATTAACCACTGGTTGACTCTTGCTAATTGAGCTCCTCTGAATGAAAGGTTAACATTGCTTAGTACAAAGCAGCCACTAACCATTTAGCAATTTGCAGAATATGTTCTCTGTGCTTTGCCTAATTAAAGGAACATTGAGGAGAGGGGCTTGTGAGTTGTCAGGGATGATCTTGGGAAGATGGAAGCGACCCAATATCACTCCCTAGCTCCTTAATACACCATGTTCATTCTAAATGAATTCTTAAACTTGTGCTTCTTGAAGTTGTTCAAGCCTTTACAATGATGAATGCTTGAAGTCTCCTAGACACATAGATTTTCACTGGATAATTAGGAAATGGGGTAGATGAGTCTCTTCCAAATTGTACTCTTGGGCAACCCAAATGGCTTAATTTAAATTGCTAAAGAATTTACATATGTGGCAAGGTAAAAGGCTTTGGAGGCCAATAAAACTACATTTAGATACCAGCTATGACTTTTTCTAGCTTGTGACCTTGAGTGTATCCTCTGAGAGTCTCAGTTTCCTCACCTGCAAAATGTAAATGATAAGACCAACTGAAAGGAGCTGTTACGAAGATTAGGATGATGAAAACCAACCTAGTACGTAATGGGTGCTCTAAATAAAACTGCTAACTTATCATCATCATCATCATCATCATCATCATTCAGCAGAGAGTTTATGACCTGTTGCTTTCAAGCAGATTGAACCTGTGACACTATGTAAAAACTTTCCTGTGGGACTTCTCTGTAAGAGTCAGCCAGATCCTATGTTTAATGCAAGAAGGGTAGAGGTAGTATCCTCTAAATCTCTGTGCAAGGCTGAATCCTTTGTCCTTCTTCTTCCCCAAGGACTGAAAAACAGGCACAATGACTAAACACAAATTTATGCATTATTTATATATGAGAAAGATGATTCTATTGTAACCTATGGTATGCTGAGACATAAATAAGCCTTGTTAAATCAGATTCTGCAAGGGGCGGGGAGTGACTCTTTACCTGATTTTGCTCCCTCTGGGTATCAGAATTATGACTGTAATAGTCAGAGGGGTTGACCTGGAACTGACATCTGGTTTAACAATACCTGTAGGAATTCTGAATCTATGGGCTCTTAAAAAACTAATAATAGCTTTGAAGAGAATGCCTGAGCGTTTATGCTGGCTTCTAAGGAGGTTCTGGTTCCTGCCACTGCTATACATTTCAAGCCACAGTGATGGGCAATGAAGTCTCCCATCCTTCTGGCTCAAGGAGGAGTTGGTCAAGTTCAAGGACACGGATTGGGTCATGTTGCCCAAGGGTAGAGGATTGAAAGGAAATAATATTCATAACACATGCAAGTATTGTTCTTTTTTCTCTCACCCCACTCACATGCTAGGGTGGTTTTAACCAAAGACTATAATCTCGGATACCTACATTGGCCAAGCAGGTTACCTGGATGAGTGACAGCACTATCTGAAAAGAGCAGCTACTTCTCAGTGCCAACTGATTGTTGCCAGATAGGTGTGCAGTGTTACCAGATAGTCTTATTTTACAGGATGAGTTAGAAGATGAGATTTCTGTAAAATCTTCAATTTTTCAATTATTGGCAAATAATTTTTCTTTTCTTTTCTTTTTTTTTTTTTTTTTTGAGACAAGGTCTCACTCTGTCTGTTGGGCTGGAGTGCAGTGGTGAGATCACAGTTCACCACAGCCTCAATTTCCCCAACTAGAGCGATCCTTCTACCTCAACCTCCCAAATAACTGAGACCACAGACGTGCACCACCATGCTCAGCCAATAAATAATTATTTGATTGTTTATTTATTTATTTATTTATTATAGAGACAGGGTCTTGCTATGTTGACCTCTACAGTGTTTTTAAAAAGTTGGCCAGGTGGCCGGGCACAGTGGTTCAAGCCTGTAATCCCAGCACTTTGGGAGGCCAAGATGGGTGGATCACGAGGTCAGGAGATCGAGACCATCCTGGCTAACATGGTGAAACCCTGTCTCTACTAAAAATACAAAAAAAAAAAAACTAGCCAGGCGTGGTGGTGGGCGCCTGTAGTCCCAGCTACTCGGGAGGCTGAGGCAGGAGAATGGCGTAAACCCGGGGGGCGGAGCTTGCAGTGAGCTGAGATCCGGCCACTGCAGTCCAACCTGGGCAACAGCGTGAGACTCTGTCTCAAAAAAAAAAAAAAAATTTGGCCAGGTGCAGTGGCTCAAGCTGGGCCCAAGTGACCCTCCCACCTCAGCCTCCCAAAGTGAGAGGATTACAGGCATGAGCCACAGAACCTGACCAAGTTTTTAAAAACACTGTAGAGGTCAGCAAACACATTTAAGGGCCAAAATCAGCCTTTAGACAGCCAGTTAAGAGCTTAGTCACTGGAGTTAGTCAGAACTGGGATCAAGTCTCGGCTCTGCACCTTAGTGTCTGGGTGACCTTGGGTAAGGTTCAGTCTCCTCACCTGCAAAATGAAGTTAGTGAGGGTACCTACTTCATCTGGCATTCAGGTTAATTGGGATTACACTCACAAAGCCCTAAGTATAATGCCTGGCACATAAAATTGAATTAACACTTGTTAAAGAAGTCATTAGTGCATCAAAATGTGGTAACAGAATTGAAGAATATCAGGCAAAGTTATCCTTTCCAGCCCTTATACAATGATTAATTATGGACCATCCCCTTTTGTTTCTCAGTAATTTTGCCCATATATCTCCAAGTTGTCAGGAATTCCAAGCCAGGCTTTTACTCTAGAGCTACACGTGAAATATGATCTCTTCCCACCTCAAATGCAACCAGGTCCATACCAATTAATGCAGTTTATATCTTTCCCTCCATATTGAGATAAGAGGAAGAAATAGGTTAGTAACAGAATAGTTTGAAAAGACCCCCAGTGAATTCCGGATTTCCTCAGAGAAACTTCTCTGTTTTCACTCACCTTTGTCACCATCTTCACTGACTTCTCTCAGGAAGCAGAAATAGAAAGTAGGTGAGCTAGACAGCTAGAAAGTAGAGGCAGTTCCCTTAGACTTTGCCCAATTTTCTCTACAAACCCAGGTCAGGACAGCAGAGAGGCTACTCCTGGGTCAGGAAAGGTAACAAATATCTCTAGGTCAGAGTTCAGCACTCACCTCAGCACTGTTGACACTGGGGCCAGAGAACTCATTATTGTGGGGGCTGTCCTGTGTGTTGTAAGATGTTCAGGAGCATTTTTTTACTTCCACCCACTAAACACCAGTTGTGCGTACACTGCCCCTGCCCGCCCACCACACACCAGTTCTGGCCATCAAAAGTATCTCCAGATATTGACAAATGTCCTGTGGAGACCAAACTCCAAACCCGTCCCATTGAGAACGCTACTCTAAATCCATCCCTTCCTGCTACTCCTTGGGGATGTCCCTGATTCTGGAACTCTCCCTGTAATAAAATTAAGAGAAAACAACCAGAAGTATAAGAACATTCTGTAAAGAAAACTTTAGGGAAAAAATAGAGTGGGTTTTGGGATCAGATGACAAGGATTCGAATTCTGGTTCAACCTCAGATGAATTGCTTGAAGCAAAATACTTCACTTCTCTGAGCTTCAAATATTTCCTCTGTAAAATGAGGATTATGATACCCTCCTCCCAGGGATATTTTTCATATTAACTGTGATAATGTCAGGAATCTAAATGTCACAGCATTATACAGTCCTGCTAAATAAACAGAAATAATTATTATTTCATGAGAAAGATAAAAATCCACTCTGATTTTTTTTTTTTTTTTTTTTGAGACAAGGTCTCACGTTGTTGCCCAGGCAAGAGTGCAATGGTGTGATCATAGCTCACTGCAGCCCTAACCTCCTAGGTTCAATTGATCCTCCCACCTCAGCCTCCCAAGTAGCTGGGACCACAGTCACATGCCACTATGCCCAGTTAATTTCTTTTTGATAGAGATGGGGTCTTGCTATATTGCCCAGGCTAGTCTCAAACTCCTAGGCTCAAGTGATTCTCCCGCCCCAGCCTCACAAAGTGTGCATTCTAGTCCTAAAAAAAAAAACTTACTGGATCATGTTCAGTATTTTATGTATTTTAGAAATTTAGACAAGGCCCCACCAATTCCACAAATGGCCTATTCACTGTTAACTCTGAGGGGCCGATGCTCAGATGAGACAATTTCCCTCTAGTTGCCTTGCTCTTTCCTTCTTTCTCAATGTCTCTGGTTAAGATATCATCCGTGATCGTTTAAGCATAGAAATGTATAAAATATTTGAGTCCTTGTATCTTCTTTGTCTTATGTACTGTAATAGGTTCAAAGTAAAAAGTCCCAAAATCACCATTCTCACCTCATCTCCCCTTAGGTCTGCTCCACTCACTCAGTAAGTATTTCTGAGAACCTACTAAGTGCCAGGCATTTGAGCTAGATGGATGAAAAGACATTACTGTCTTCTCCTTATAAACTTACTCACAAAGCAATGGGGAAAATAGATAAGTAGGTGGTTAATTATAATATATCGTCATTTTTTAAAGCTTCACTTTCTAATGTTTTTTCTTGTTTGAAAAAAAATGAAGTCAGTACAGGATTGGAAATTTATTCTAATAAGGAAATTAAAGAAAAGAAAAATAAGTGTAAGCAAAATAAGAGGAAGTCAAAAAATTAGTGTTCACAGCATACATGTTTAACAGGTTACTTGTAGCCTGTAAATTGAGCACTGAGCTTCCTAGTTGCCAATGTGAAAACAGAAAGAAGTTACAGGACAATTTGGTGTGGGCAGTAGGGAAGGAAGAGGAGAGCTGGGGAAGACATCCTATACAAGGTCATGTCTGAGATGAATCTCAAGGCACAAGCAGGAGCTATGCACATTGATAAAGCAGGGTTGGGTATTACAGGTGAACTGTATACACACTCAAAGGCCTAGAGACGAGGTAGAGCATAGCAGGCCCCAAGCTTGTGAGCAAAGCTTGGGATTCTGTTCGCTTTTTACCATTTCTCTTTGCTTGACGGGATCAGGTTAGAGCCAAATTGCATAACAAAACCTGCCAGAAATCTTCCCTTGCTGTTTCCACAGGAAGTCATTTAAAAAGGTGAAATTCAGCCACAGTTACATCAACTGCAAGAGGAAAGACATTCGGAAATTTTGCCTTTTCTTTCTGTTCCTGGTTTGGCAGAGAGAGAATATGTGAAAATCGATTTGGAGGTAAGTGCTCTGCTAATAGAAAAGCATTAACAATAAAAGCAGGTCACTGGCAGGGCCTTTCTACTCTCCACTGTGCTACCTGGATTACAGATACCCATCATTACTGATACCAGCAGCTGCCTGGGGTCTGCATTGCCCATTTGCTACTCTGGATGTCCTCTAATCATGCTCCTGAAGCCCCCTGAACAAATGCCCAGTGCTGACCATGTGAAAGACACAGTCTTCACCTGACTTCTCATGTCCTATGCACTTTACCCCAACCAACCAACCAAGCAGCCAACCAGCCAATCAATCCAAGGTACTCACTGAGCATCCACTTTGCGCTGGGCATTGAACTGGAGCCAGGTCATGGAGAACCTTGTAAGACTTATGTTGTGGTTCAGGCTCCCAAGGAAAAAGATTCTGAGCAGAGATTCACATGCAGGGGTTTTGTTGGGGAGTGGTTTTGAGAACAACAGATAGAAGGATGGGAGGGAAGCAGGCTGGTGGGAGGCAAGCAGGCTGGACAAAGGGAGGAAGTAAGGAAAACTGCAGTGACAGTAGAAGCTGCCGATGATCTAATGGGGGGCAGGCCCCTCAAAGATGTTCCAAATTGAAGCAAAGGAGGCAGGCCTGTGTGACTCAACCTGACCAGTTTTTGCATAGAATGAAGAGACATGAACTTGGATGAGGCAACATTCTTTCTTGGGACGCACTCAGCTATGAGCTATCAGCAGTCAATGGACCAAAAGGTATATATGCCTGCTGCATAGTAATATATCAGTGCACTGAGACAGCAGGGTTTGCAACAGAGAAAGAATTTAATGATCACAGGGTGCCAAGCAAGGAGATGGGAGGAGACTCTCAAATCCATCTCCCCAAGGAATTCTGGGTTGGAGGTTTTAAGGGGATTATGGAGGCTGAAGGGCTGGAAATTTGGGGTCGTTGATTGGTTAGGGCAAACAGAATGAAATCATCAGGACATGGCAACTGTATTCCTTAGTGAATCAGCTTCTCATGGGGTTCTCCAGACCAGCCAACATCAGCAGGACCTGAAAGAATATCTCACAGGGAAAACATAACATTTTGTAATGTTCAGGTTGTTAGTTGTAGAGTAGTTAAGAACTATAATCTTGTAACAGGGTCTACATGACTCCAGGACAATAAGCACCAAACCATAAGGAAGCAGGTCAGAGGGCAAACTGACCTCATTATTAAAGCTGAGTGTGTGGAAACTTGATCTATTATGTTTCTCCCTTTCCTTTCTTCCCTGGTTAATTTTATAAAGTTCATAGGCATGGCTTCATCTACACTTTCAGCTGCTGGGAAAATAAATGCCTTGGTCTTGTAGGAAGGTCAGGACAGCACACCACAACATCCACTACACCAAAGGAAGGAATTGACATTTTATTCTCAGAATAAGGGGAAGTTATTGCAGTGGTTTAGGCAGGGGAGTGGCATGGTCTGACAATCACTGTGAAAGTATCACTCCTGCTGGGTGATGAAGTGGGGGGTGAGCAAACATGGCAGCAGGGAGACCAATTAGGAGGCTATTGGAGACATCTCAACCAGAAGGATAGGGATGCAGTGGAAACAGATGAAATGGATCATTTAAAACAGCAGGACATGATGAATAACTGACTGGGAGGATGGGGAAGACTCTGGCTTGAGCACCTAATGGATCATGAGATAGTGGACACCAAATAAAGTTTGAGTTTCAGGAGAAGGCTGTGCACTCAGCCTGAGGCAGAGCGAGTCTGAGTTCCCTGGGAGACATCCCAGAGGAGATGTGGCATCATTTGAGTGCAGCACTCAGAAGAAAAATTGAGGCTGGAGGTACCAAAGGAGGAAAATCCCCAGCTCAAAAATAATATCTGAGGCTATGGAGTCTTCCTAGTCAGAATGCATAGCTAGAAAATGAAAGAGGGCCTATGAAAGAGCCCTGGAGGAACACAGTCTTTTGTGTGTTTCGAGACAAGGTCTTGCTCTTTCACCCAGGCCGGAATGCAGTGGCACAATTATGGCTTACTGCATCCTTGACCTCCCAGGCTCAAGCAATCCTCCCACCTTAGCCTCCTGAGTAGCTGGCACCACAGGTGCATGCCACCACACCTGGCTAATTTTTGTGATTTTTAGTAGAGATAAGGCCTCACTATGTTGCCTAGTCTGGTCTCGAACTCCTGTTGTCAAGCAACCCTCCCACATCCGCCTCCCAAAGAGCTGAGATTACAGGCAAGAGCCACCACACTTGGCCAAGAAACAGTTTTTAAGTAAAGAGCAGAAGAGTGGAAGCCAGGAAAACAAGTTGAGAAACATAAGCCTGTCAGTCAAACACCAGGAGAATGTGCTGATAATGGCGCTAACTTTCACAGAGTGCTCTTTGTGCTGGTCACTATGCAATGAGACTTGCAAAGATTATTTTTATATTCTTTGAAGTGGGTATAACTCCTGTCTTCCCCTTACAGTTGGAGAAACTGAGACTTAAACCGCTGGAGTAATTTGCTAAGGATTGTACACTCAGTAGGGGAGGTGCAAGGCGTTGCTCTCAGACTTTCTGACTCCATATCAAATGGCCTCAACCACTCTGATTTACTGCTATAGAAAAGTCAAGATGATGGGGAGCTTTTCAGGAAGGAAAGAATGGTCAAATCTGGAAAATTCTGCAAAGAGGACGGACTACCGTTTAATCCAGCAATCCCACTACTGGGTATCTACCCAAAAGAAAATAAGTCATATCAAAAAAGACACTTGCACAAGCATGTTTATAGTAGCACAGTTTGCAACTGCAAAAATACGGAACCAACCTAAATGCACATCCATCAATGAATGGATAAAAAAAATGTGGGATATATACACCATGGAATACTACTCAGCTATAAAAATAAACAAAAGAATGGCACTTGCAGTGACTTGGATGAAGTTGGAGATCGTTATTCTAAGAGAAGTAATTCAGGAACGGAAAATCAAGTATCATGTGTTCTCATAAGTGAGAGCTAAACTATGAGGATACAAAGGCATAAGAATGATACAGTGGACTTTGGGAACTCAGAAGGAAGGCAGGGAGTGGGATGGGGAATAAAATACTACACATTGGATATCGTGTACACTGCTTGGGTGACAGGTGAACCAAAATCTCAGAAATCACCACTAAAGAACTTTTCCATATAACCAAAAACCACCTGTTCCCCAGAAACTACTGAAATAATTTTTTTAAAAAAGGAGAATGACAGTACCCATGTTCTTTTCAACAAGTAAGGCATTCGTGGCTTGGTGGGGGCACTTCTACTGAAATGATGGCATGAAAGCCAGACTGTGCTGGACCAAGATGGAATGATTAATTTCTCTGAGTGCACTGGGCATAAAGTTATGATGTAGAATTATCCACCTTACTAGGTTTTGCAGTCAACCAATGGCTTTTTTTTTTAAATTTTTCTTTCTTTGTGGCTATTTTGTTGACCGTAGGGGTCCATAAAAACCCTGTTGGTTCACTTAAGAATATTGGGTGTCTACAGAGAGAACATGGATAGGCAAAATAGTTTAGGAGAGAATAAGTAATTTTAACAGAAGAAGGCAAAGTAATAGCTACGTTTACCTCCATTGTTCTTAGGATATGGTCAAGGACTGGTCAACTCTCCAAAGGATTTTATGATAACACTCAGGCTTCTTTTGTATTGCTTTGACTGAGATATTGCTTTCCTTTTTCTTGAGTTTAGAGAAAATTCTTATTATGATAATAATAGTAATAATAATCACATTTATTGACTCAAGACATAGTTCTAGAATTCCAATTATACGATAAGCGCTGGAGATCCCAGATAAATCAAAGTCCCCAACCTAGGTGAACTCAATCTTGTTGGAGAGGAAGGAATATAAGCAAATACATGTGTTACTAAGTGATAAGGAATAATGCAGGTGGTGTGTGGGTTTAGTGAACAGCCCAAAGAAGAAAGTGGGACCAACATGATGGAGGGGGAATGCTACATAGAAGAAGATTATTGAAGGAATGCACTTAAGCTGGCTCTTAAACAAGGGAGAGAATGTGACACTCAGATGGAATGTGGGGAGGATAATGCATTTATGCTCAGTAGTTCCATATGGTTGGAACCCAGAGTTTTGTAAAGAAGCAGCAGGAAAAGAAAAAGAGAGAGGCACCTCCCCACAGGATACAGCACTGCACAGCTTCCTAAGGTGCTTCACCTCCATTATGTAAATTGTTCTGCAAAGTATGGAGAAAGGAAACTTACATAGACTGAATTACCTAATATACTCCTGGCATTTGAGCTTTGAGGTTTTAAGTTATCCTATGTAAATCCAGCCACATGCCTGAGATGCGGGTACTAGTTAGCGTCTCTGCTTAAAGATTAGGGAAATTGAGACCCAGAGAAGATGACTTGTCCAAGGTCTGAACATGGAGTTTTAACCCACGTCTATCTGACTCCCAAGTCTGTTCTCTTTTTATTGTGCGATCCTGCCTTTTTGCTATGCCTAAACATTCTTAAATACAGGAGGGGATGCAGGATATTACATTCCTAAAGAGCATAGTGAATCATTCATGGAGCTGTAGCTGGCGCCTCCTTGGCACAGCATGATTTCAAAGCTCTTCTCTCTAGGCAGGCTGGTCTAGGAAAAAAAGTTACTTCCATGTTGACCTTTAATACCAATGAATGTGAATGATTGAGGATGGGGAGGAAGCTAGATTTAAGTTGCTTCTTGAATATTGACTCTGAAAGCATGAACTTGTGATGTGGACTTTTAATAATATGAACATATGAAAAATGCCAAGATTTTTTTATTTTATTAGATTCATTTTTTAAATATTTCCAAACAGATTTGCAACATACCGTTTGCAGGCATAGGAAGAGAAATGTTGGGCAGGGGTCAGAGACCCGTTAAAACAATAAAACATTCCTGAGTTATACCCAAGTTAGGGAGGAAGATTTGTTCATTCATTCATTCATTCATTCATTCATTCTCCAACATTAGTTCATTGTGAGTTCCTAAATTTGTGAGTCCTCCTATGCACCAGGTACCACTCAAAGCACTGAGAATCCCTCGGTGGACAGAATAGACAAAAGCCCTACCCTCCAGAAGTTACATTCCAGTAGGAAACGCCACGGAACTTCTGAAATGCCATGGCGTAAATCTAGACGGTGAAAGTGATACTTAATGAGGACTCAAGAGACCAGAATTCTATCTCCAGTCCTGTTGCTAACTAGCTTCTCTCTCAGTAAGACTACCTGACATTTCTATTTCTTCATCTCCTCATCTGTAAAGTGGGAACAATGCAACTTATACTTCCTGTTGCATGGAGTGGTCAATCTGCTGAAAAGAAAACGCAGACTGCTGTACTCCAAAGAACACCAAACAGGTAATAACTCCTACCCCTGCTGCTGCTGCTGCAGCTACTGACATGATTACTGCCATTGCTGCTACTACTTCCACTGTTACTTCTGCTGCTGCTGATACTTTTACTGCTACCACTACTGCTGTTGCTGTTATGACTACCACTATGTCTACAACTACTATTGCTGCTGTTACTCCTACTACCACTGTTTCTTCTTGCTCCTCTTCTACTACTACTGCTATTCTAATACTGCTACTAATGCCATTATTACTATTATTTCTACTATTACTATGACAATCACTGCTATTGCTATTTTTAGCACGCTTTACTCTTGGCTTCCATGACACTCATTTCTTGGTTTTCTCTTACTTCTCTGGGTGCTTCCTCTCAATTTCTCTCAATCCATCTTTCCTCCACCCCCAACCCTGGTACCCTTCCCTAGCACTCTATGTTTTCCTTCAGACAATATCAACAATTCCCTCTAAAATGCTACATTTTGATGAGTTCTCATTGGTATTTTCAGTCAAGATATTTTGAACATGACTTCTCCATGTTTTAGAAAAAACTCCTCTCCTGGAACCTACATTTGGGCGTCTCTCAGAAGCCTCAAACTCAATCTGACAAAAGTTGGACTATTGACCTCCCCTTCCAAATCTGCCCCTCCCTTCCTGTATCTTCCGTCTTCAGGAAATGACACCATGACTTCCATCATCATCTCACAATAAACCTGGCAATTATGTCCAAAACTCCCTTTCTCTTGTTCCTGAACACTCTCTCACTCACAAATGCCTATGGATTTTACCTTATAAATGTTTCTTGATACTCTCAAAGCCCTGACTTCACTACATAATCTAGGCAGATAACAAAATTACACTGGTACCTCATAAATTTATACAAATTTTTGAATATATTTCTTGAGCATGTCTACTTCTGTGCATCACCCCCTCAGCTCATGAGATTGTCCCCCATGTCACCAGGACCATTATTGTTGTTTCCTAACTTTCACTATTGCCCCCTTTAATTTATTCTCCATTTTTAAAAGATTTTTCATGCTTTTTTTTTTTTTTTTTTTTTTTTTTGAGACAGGGTATTATTCTGTCACCCAGACTGGAGTGCAATGGGTCATCATGGCTCACTGCAGCCTCGGCCTCCTGGGCTCAAGTGATCCTTCCAACTCAGCCTCCCAAGTAGCTGGAAAGAGGTGTGCTCCACCATGCCCAGCTATTTTTTAAAAAATATTTTTGTAGAGATGGGAGTCTTACTATGTTGCCCAGGCTTGGTATTCAACTCCTCCCACTTCAGCGTTCCAAAGCAGTCCTCCCACTTCAGCATTCCAAAGTGTTGGGATTACAGGCATGAACCACTGCACTCACCCATTTCATGCATTTTCTTTGCTTGTAAAATCAGGTTCAAAATCTACAACATGCCCCTCGGGGGCAGCCTGGTTGTCTTCTTCTCCCCTTCCAGCTTCACCCTAGGGTCTCTGTCTTCCCTCTTTCTTCAACCATGCATATCTGTCTCCTCCGTGAGCCAGATTCTTTCCATCGCAGGGTCTTTCCACGTGCTCTTTCCTCTGCCTGAAACATTCCTTTAGCCCCATCCCCCCAACCCATCCACAGGGCTCATACTCATCTTTCAGACTCCATCTTCACTGTCATTTCCTTCAACATCCCCCCTAGACTTGCTTCCCTTAGTCAACCTCAGAGCACCAATGGACTTTGCCTTGTAATTACCTGTATGAGTGAAATCATTGTTCAAAGACTGTCTCTCCTGATAGAACTTGAAGGTCAGGACATGATTGTAATCCCAGTGCCAAGAACAGAGCCTGGCATAAAGTAGGTATTCAGTGAATGTGTGTTGAGTGAACAAACAAGTAAATCATCACCATTGTTGTTATAAAGTCACTGCCCTCTGGAGATTTCAGTTCCCTCTCATGAGCACCCCATTCTGTGAGATTTTGTTTTGTTTACGAAATATTCTGCTCTACTCCCTTGAACCTAGCAGGTTTCAATTTGGCTTTCCTTCCATTCTTCCCAAACTCACATGGGACAGACCTTAATGCATGCATTTGGCTCTAATAAACTCAGTTCCAAGGTAATTGAACTTCCTGCTATTTTGGGGTTGCACCATTATGAAAGGGGGAAAAATCACTGTCCTCTAATAATTATTATCACTGCCACTGCCATTTGAGATAGAAGCCACCTAAACAGTTTCTGAAAACATGTCAGATAAAGAACCTAGAGTGTGCCTGAGTCTGTTTTTTATTTTTAAATTTTTCTCTGGAGTTTCCTGGACCCAATCATCCAGAGATGGAAGAAGGGCCCTGGTGAAACATGCCAGCCCTGCAGTGCCTCATGACTGGCAGATCTTTGCAGCTATGGGCCAGCTGCCATCTGCCAAGTGGCCTCCAAGGGCTCCTGCCAAGAAAAGAGAGGCTCGAGGGAGCAGGAATTGAAAATAACTTAGTTTACACAACACACATACACACACAGTCTTATCAATACCATTTGCTCAATTCAGACGTTGAGCTGTAAAGACAAATCCTCAAGGGTATTTCAAAAATAATTGCATTGGATCAGGCCTGTTGGGTCCATGTCCCTTAAAGATAAACTGAACCTCACCCCATCATGTGCCCTCGTCCATAAACAGATGACAGGGAACTCAATAGAAACTCTGTATTTATACTGAAGCTCTGTTCTTCCTAATGAGACTCTGCATTACTCCAATAGGATTTTTCTTTCCTTAGAAGTGACTCTTGGCTGAGCATGGTGACTCATGCGTGTAATCTCACACTACTTTGGGAGGCCGAGGGGGACAGATCACCAGAGGTCAAGAGTTTGAGACCAGCCTGGTCAACATGACTACTCTACTAAAGGCCCATCTCTACTAAAAATACAAACATTAGCTGAGTGTGGAGGTGCACACCTGTAAGTTACTCTATTCCAGTAGCTGAGGCAGGAGAATCGCTTGAACCCGGGAGGCTGAGGTTGCAGTGAGCCAAGATCACACCACTGCTCTCCAGCCTGGGCAATAGAGTGAGATTCTGCCTCAAAATAGATAGATAGATAGATAGATAGATAGATAGATAGATAGATAGATAGATAGATAGATAGATAGATAGATAGATGATAGATAGATAGATAGATAGATAGATGATAGATAGATAGATAGATAGATGATAGATAGATAGATAGATAGATAGATGATAGATAGATAGATAGATAGATGGATGATAGATAGATAGATGACTCTTGGTCCTGGAATGTCTGGGAAATAGCAGGAAGATGGGCAGAACGTCCTCTAACCAGCCTTCCCTTTTGTGCACTCAGAACCATGATCCTGCTCCCAGCTCCCCTGGACCCCTACTGAGGTGCCTGCTGCAAATGGATTATGCTCTGTATTTTATAGACATTGTCTTGGTTGCTGCCATCAGAACCCCTCAGGGCCCAGGTCTCACAGTACCCTCTGACAGAGCTATCTAAGCCCCCAAAAGCCCCAGCTGTTTCCATACTTTCACCTCCCAACTCTGGGAGTCTCAATGATGCTTGCCTCCTCCTCTCAGCATCCTACATCAGATCCCACGTTACTCAGGATTTATAGGACTCTCAGGAAACCAGTGCATTTCTCCCCCTTTCTCTACCTGTTAAACTCAATCACAGGTTCTGGAACCAGTTACCAATCAAAAGAAAATACCAAATATCTCCAGCCTTTGTCTTGGGTGAGTAGGACTCAGCCAGGTTCTTCAGACAGTGTTGAGAACACAGACCAGTCAAGCTTGCGTATTTTCTAAAGATTTACTGGCCTCTCTGTACTTTCGTAGAAGCAGACAATGGCCCTTCACCAGCAAGGCCAAGAGAATAAGAAAAAATAACACCAGTTGTGTATTGAATGTTTGCTAATTTCCTAATCACTTCACAGGCCTTACCTTTCATTGAAATTTACAAGAGCCTGACACATTATGTGGTAGTTGCCTTCCTCATTGTTGCTGTTATTATTTTCCAAGGAGAAAGACTGAGGCTCAGAGTGGTTAATTAACTTGCCCTTCCATTGTCAGGCAAATGACAATGCCTTTTTGGAACACGTATCTGTGTTGATTGGAAAACCTGAGCTTTTAAAAGTATGAAAAATAACAAGAGCTGACATTTAATGATCACGTTACCGAATGCCAGGAGCTAAGCTAAGCATTTAACATGCCTTCTCTTCTTTCCTGTAATTATCCCACAAGGTAGGCATCAATATGCCCATTTTAGAGAAGAGGTCACTGAGGTCCAGAACAGCTAAATATCTGGTCCAAGGACTTATGGCTGGTGAGTAGAGAAACAGGGATTCCAGTAGACCTTGGAGTCTACTTACCCACAGCACTATGGGAACCTCTGCAAAGTCTTCATGGAGGACCTGTGACCCACACAGAAGTATTATCTCAAAATGTTTCCTTATGCAGCCCCACTCCTGTAAACAAAACTTGGCATCCTATTTTTTTTTTTTTAATTCAAATCAATAGCAAGAGAAGTGGAGATTGAGATTTGTATCTTTAAGGTACAATTCAAAACTTTGTCTTATTCTTAAAACACATGACAATATACAATCCCCTCCAGTGCAGCCACCTAAGCCCCCAGCTGCCCCAGCTACTTCCATACTTTGGTCTCCCAACTCTGAGTCTCAGCAATGCTTGCCTCCTACATCAGATCCCAAGTTACTCAGGATTTATAGAACTCTCAGGAAAGCAGTGAATCTCTACCCCTTCCCCTACCTGTTCCTCAATCACAATTTCTAGAACCAGTTACCAATCAAAAGAAGATACTAAATATCTCCAGCCTTCATCTTGGGTGAATGGGAATCAGCCAGGCAGAGAGGGGTCCTCCAGCAAGGAAGACCAGTTTGTGCCAAGGCCTAGTGGAGACAGACACAATGGGACATTCCCGGAGCTGCTTATGCTTCAGCATGACACAGCCTGGTAAGCAGGCTGGGAGCACGTGGCCACACCTTTGTGAAAGGGCGGGCTCTGAAAGGTGGATTCCCCTGGCATCCTGTATCCTCAGATTTTGCACCACTCAGTACATCCATTCCTGGGCAGCTGTCTTCAGGAGTACCCAGCACAGGCAACCAACCACTGTAGATCAGACTGTTTCTCCAGACCTTGACTCATCTCAGCCTCAGAGCAAACCATTTCTACATTTGTATAATGCATTCACCAGAGGCCACTGGTTGTAACAGCTGTGGCATCTAGCCCCATGTTTTTTTGGCTTACTGGTCAATTATTTTCAGCTCAAAGCCCCATAATTTCCCAGGCTGGCACGGTAGCAAGGGCACAGGGTCAGGAATCATACATACCTGGGTTCTAGTCATACATCTTTCCTTTACCAGCTGTGTGACCTAGGACATGTCACTTTACTTCTCCAAAATCCAATTGCCTTACTGTTAATTGGGGATTATAAAGCCCTCCTATCATAGTTTGCTGTGAGGATTAAATATGCTAACCAAAGACCTGGTATGAAGAAGAGATCTCATGTGTGTCATTAAGTCCTTTTCCCCTACATAACCAAGTGCCTAAGAGAATAGACGTAGCGAAACAGTGATTAGACCTTTTGAGCAAGGGAACTTCAAAGGCAGCTCACAGCATTGCCAGAACTCTCAAAATGGATTCATTTACGGAGAGACTGTAAAGAAAGCCCACAAAGTCGTGAACTCAGCCCTTCACTTGTCCCTGCTCTTTATATTCAAATGTTGGGAAGACAGGACAAGCTGGACCAACATGCAGGGAAAGGTGACCACAAAGCCAGGTGTGTGAAAGGAATGGGGAAGGGGATTGGACAGGTGCTCACTGAAGAAAGACATCTCCATAGGGGCCAGTCCACCAACAACCACCTTCTTCCCGATTCCAACTGAGCCTTAGAAGCAAGGTACTTCCTCTACATGCTATCCTCCTAAGAGTCTGTAGACCCCGCCAAAGGTCAAGAAATTGCAAAAAAATCTTAATAGACCCTAAAAGAAAGAAAGCTTTTTAATTTTTTATTTATTTATTTTTTTGACAGAGTCTCACTCTGTCACCCAGGCTAGAGTGCCATGGCGCAATCTCCGCTCACTGCAACCTCTGCCTCCCGAGTTCAAGCAATTCTCCTGCCTCAGCCTCCTGAGTAGCTGGGATTACAGGCATGTACCACTACACCCAGCTAATTTTTTGGTATTTTTGGTAGAGACAGAGTTTCACCATATTGGCCAGGCTGGTCTCAAACTCCTGACCTTGTGATCCGCCCACCTTGGCCTCCCAAATTGCTGGTATTACAGACTATTTTATTTTATTTTTTTTTTTAGAGACAGGGTCTTGCTCTTTTGCCCAGACTGGAGTGAAGTGGCGAAATCATAGCTCACTGCAGCTTCAACGTACTCACCTCAAGCGATCCTCCCTCCTCAGCCTCCTGAATAGCTGGGCCTACAGGCATGTGCCACCACGCCTGGCTAATTTTTTAATTTCTTTTGTAGAGATGGGGGGTCTCCCTATGTTGCCCAAACTGATCTTCAACTCCTGGACTCAGGTGATCCTCTCGCCTCATCCTCCCAAAATGAAGAAAGCATTTTAAATATCATAGATCAGGCAGTCTCCCAGAGCAATTGAGGTCCTCCTTGCTGACATGAGGGTGTAGCTACAAGAGCTGCCTCTGCTTGACTCGTCTGCAGCTCTTCTGGGCTCCCTGCTTCCCTCCTCTCCTTCTTCACCTAGTTGTGAAATCCCCTGTCCTTGTGTTGAGGGCAGGGACCAAGGTCTTTAGAGTCAAATAGACCTGGGAACAAACTGGGCTCCATCATTTCCTAGTGTTGCATTTCCATTAGTTACTTCATTTCGTTGAGCCTCAGATCATCATCTGTAAACACACAGGGCATAATCATAGCATTTCCCTCTTGGGTTGCTGCAAGGATTAGATAAAATATGAATAAAAAGTCGGTCCTTAATACATGCTGGTTTCCTCAGTACACCTCCCTAGCACAGTGCTGAGTATTTGTAATAACAGCAATAATAGCAGTATTAAATAATCACTAAGCACTGGGCTCTGTGCTAAACACTTCCCAGTTACTGTCTTGCTAATCCTCACCACAGCCCTGTGATATAGGTAACATAAGCGCACGTTTTAGAGTTGGGGAAATCAAGACTCAAAAAATTCTGTAGTGCATCTCAGGGTACTGTTGAAAAATGGTGAAGTAGGAATTCAAGCCAACACAAACAAGGCAGGCTAAGCTCTACTGGGCACTGACAATGTGCAGGAACTGCTCTAACTACTTTAAATATATCCTCCCCAAAAGAACTCCGTGAAATAAGTACTCTTTTTTCCCCCATTTTACAGAGAAGTGTAGGGGCCAGAGGAAAACTTTTCCTTTATTCTCTGATGGTTCACTGAAAATCAACAGACCAAAGGCAGATGAGGAGGAGAAAAGGCACACAGAATTGTATTTTAACATGCACAGTACAGGGAAATTGCAGGAGAATGATTACCCAATAACCCAGTGAGGCACAGATGTTTATATACTCTTCTTCATAGGGGAAGAGGAGATGGGGGAAGTGTGGCAACTTGAGGGACAGTAAATGATGTTTAGTGGGAAATGAATGGAGTTGGAGAATACCCAATGGCCTGAGACAAAGTCTGTTGGGCCCACAGAGCAGCCAATGGCTGGTGACGAAAGTCTGTGCAGGTGTATTAACAGACTTCCATCTTTCCTGCTGCAATATGAGTTAAGGCTGTGAAAACTTGGGGAAGACAGTTGTGTTTTGGGCAGGTCTGGTTTCTAGGTAGATAAGGGAACTTCAGAGAACAACTTTATCCTGTGCTTTGGGAGAGACAGAAGATGGAGAGTCAGGACGAGGGAAAGTCAGAGAGACCTTGAGTCCACTTCCTTAGTTCAGCACATCAAAGTGCAGTATTTGGGGGTACTGGTTTCTGAGCCCCAACAAAAAGAAACAAGTTCAGAGGCTAAATAACTAATAGATTCTCCCAGCTAACAGGAGGTGGAAGCAGAATTCAAACCTACATCTCCCCAATTCTAGAGCTTATTGTTTTCGTCTCTATGTTCTGCTGCCTCTCCTATGCAGTTATATAAAAGAGAAGGTTACATTTTTTAGCAAGCGCCAAATGAAAAGACAGGCAATTTGTACTCTGAGAGTTCAAAGGAAGGAGACCTCAGTGGAGGATGAAGAGGTATGAGCCCTTGTTCTGTTACCTGAAATTTTATTTCACCTGTGTGAGCCTCAGTTTCCTTAAGTGAGAAAAGGAAACGACAGTACTCATTTCAGAGGGTGAGGGGGTCATATGAATGAGTACAGAGGGGCTTGATGCCTGTTTCTTAGAAGATTTGCCTGGATGGACCCTTGCTGTGGTCCAAGGAGTGGCGTTCCTTTTCTCCTTGCCTTCCCCTTTCTGTGCTTGTATGGAGAAATCCCTAAGACCTGTGAAAATGGGGATGTGCTGTCTGACTCCCTCAGCCTGCCTACAGGAGCAATTCAAAGGCCTCAAATAATTGTCTGGAAAGAACCAATTCAGGGAAAGTACATTACAAGAGGAAAGAAAATTGCCTAATCCTCATGCTGCTGAGTCCTCAATTTGCAAAAGCTCGCAATCAAAATAGTGAAGAAATAAGCATCAGGGGCGTTCCAAGGCTGGTTCTTCTGTGAATGCCTGTCAATCACTCACCTGGAAGACTCCACCTGTCAGTGCAGAGGAGTCCTCAAGGCCACCTGGGAGCAGCTGTGAGGTCAGAAAAGGCTGAAATGGAGTGATAGGATGACATATGGGGAGGCAGGAAAAAGACCCCTGGTTTGACCATGCTACAAGACATAGCTCAGCTTCTCACCAGCTACGTGATCTCCTGTAATGCTCCCTGCCTCTCAGGCATCCCCAGGAAAGGGTTATGGTGCGAAAACATACAAGGAGCCTTGGCACACAGGGTGCCTGTGGTGAAGGCCCACATGTGCATATTTCCTCAGTAACCCGGTCATTTTTCACCTTTTACTTTCTGATGCTATGTGGACATTCTGCCGCTCAGCTCTGGAGAACCGTTTTAATCTCTCCATAAGTTCTTGGACTGGGATTCGAATTATGGAAAGTGAGCAAAAGCAGCAGGTATCAAAATTGCAGGGGTCTAAAGAAGGGTTTTATTTTTTCTTTTCTTTCTTTCTTTTTTTTTTTTTGAGACAGAGTTTCGCTCTGTTGCCCAGGCTGGAGTGCAGTGGTATGATCTCAGCTCGCTGCAACCTCCACCTCCTGGGTTGGGCTCAAGCAATTCTGCTGCCTCAGCCTCCTGAGTAGCTGAGACTACAGGTGCCCACTACCATGCCCAACTAATTTTTGTACTTTTAGTAGAAATGGAGTTTTGCCATGTTGATCAGGCTGGTCTTGAACTCCTGACCTCAGGTGATCCTCCTGCCTCAACTTCCCAAAGTGCTGGGATTGCAGGCATGAGCCACCATGCCCGGCCCCATTTTTTGTTATGTAACAAGGACAGACAGTTTAAATAAAGCTAGGAATATTATTTTAATTCCATCAACAGAAATATGAAAATTGATTTAGTGTCCAATTAAAACCCCATATGTTCAAAGTCCTACCATTGACGGGGAAGTTTTACAGATGTGTGTTTAATGCATAATTCATGGAAAAGTGGCGTGATTTATTTATGTTTATCTGTGAAGATGGGCTGAGCAGGAGCTACTTTAAATGAATAGTTTTATGGCCTTGAAAAATAAAAGAGGCTCAATTTATACATTTATAATTCAAGGGCCAGTGATGGCTGAGCTTCATGTAGACACGATTCAGTCCATCCATGTGGCTTGTGAGGAATGGATTTGGGGGATTCCCAGGAGTTCTCAGAAGGAACTAGGACAGCTCTCGGACTTATAGGTGAATGACTGGCATTATACGGAGCCCTTCCAGAGACTCTTTAGCAAGAACACTGGGAGATGCTTTCAGAATCTGAAGCAGGCAAGGGTAGCACTGAATAGTTAGGTCTGCTAGGCGGGGATCATAACAGTGCCTGGACTGCAGAAAGTAGTGCTGGGGATAAATGAGATGACATAGGTGAGGTGCTGGCACACAGCAGACACTCAAGTGTTGCAGAGAGCTCAGAAAGCTGGCATCTACCTGGCAGTGCCACCAGTGCAGCCCCCTTCCCGCCCCCACATTGTAGCATTATGGTCAAGGGCACTGTGTCTAGACGTGAGCATGTTCTAGAGCCTGAGCTGGTCATTGCACCTCCCTTGGTGTCAGTTTCCTCATCTCTGTAGCAGGGATAATAATAGTACTTGTCTCATAGGATTATTGCAAAGATTGAAAAAGTAACATGTCTTCATGTGGGTTCCCCAAAAGCACTATTATTATCCCCACTTAGTAGATGAGTAAGGAATTCTCACATCCTGGTTTGTGCCCATGGTTCAGCATAAATTATTATCAGTATGCACCCTTCATGCTCCCAGTTTTCTCTCTGGACCATAAATCAATCATATAGTTATCCTCCAGAGGAGAAAATCGAGGTGAGAGAAGTAACTTGCTCAGAATCAGGACTTACACTCAGACATTCAAGTCCATTCTCTCCACTAACCACTACACTTGCTTGCCTCAGATTCTGAACTTATCTCCTGGGGTTCTTGGTAACAGAGACTCTCACAGAGCCCCATGAAGTGCTGGCCCAGTTGCCTGTGAGCGTGAATGCCATCCAGGTCCATTCTCAGAACTCCTGGAAATCCGAAAGGTCCATGACTCACAAGCCACGTGGATGGGCAGTCTTGTCTACATTATGTTCAGCCCAGCCATTGGTTGGCCTTCAGCTATGAGCACACAAATTAAGCCTGAGACAGCACCTGGGTGCAAGTCCTTTAGTTGGAGGATGATCTCAGTTAGCACCAGTGGGAAAGTGAGACACGAGATGGGGAAATGGAAAAGCCAAAAGAGGGTGCATTCACACGTGGGTTGACATTGAGCAACACACCTCAGAACTGTCTCACCCCGGGGTAGGGAAGCTGAACTGCTCATCCACCAACTCCCATCGCTCATCCATTGAGCATTGCTCCTAGGGCGTTAGTTCTCTGGCATATTCATCTACCCAAGGCACAAGTCAAAGATACCCCAGTGGCCAGAGAGCACTCCAGAGGGTCAGAGAAAACCATCAGCATGTGGGAACTGAGATGCCACCAGCATCTGCTACCACAGGTCAAGGGTATCTGTAGTACTAGCTGTTGTACCTCCCAAGGAAGTACTTGTGACCTGAGTACAATTCCCAGTATTTCCTGACCCAGGCACTGTCTCTTGTGATCCAGGGAGAAGGTGGCCCAAGATAATATTGAGGAGAAAACAAGGCCTGGTAGGACACGGCAGAACTTTGGAGCTTTATCCTGAGGGCCATGAGAAGCCCCTGATGGATTTTATACAGGGAATGGACCTGGTCTGATTAGCACTTCCAAGCAATTGCCCTGGCTACTGCCTTATGAAATGCAATGGCCTTGAAGCATGTTCACAACACAAACAGCTTGGGGTATCACGATGGAAGAAGAACTTCTAAAGCAGTGGTTCTCAGGCAGAGGCAAATTTGCCTAATCCCCCAGGGACATGAGACAGTACCTGGAGATATTTCTGAATGTTACAATTGTGAGAGGGAATAATGATACCTCAAGTGAGTAGAGACCAGGGATGCTGCTAAACAGCCTACAATGCACAAGACAGTTCCTGACAACAAAGAACTCTATGCCCAAAATATCAATAGTGCCAAGACTGAGAAATCCTGCTCTAAGGAATTCTATAGGAACAAGAGATCTAGGTGAAATAAGGCTTCCTGGTCAAGGAGAGTTCAGCAAAGTTGACAGAGCAGGTGTTATGCATAAGAGAAGCAGGAGATGAATAGGAGGTGGAGATGATCAGGGGTCATAAAGTCTTGGGTCCAACTGTCAGAGATGTTTGAACCAGAGCAACTCCATCTTAAATAGGGACTGGGTAAAATAAGACTAAGACCTACTGGGCTGCATTCCCAGGAGGTTAAGGCATTCTAAGTCACAGGATGAGACATGAGTTCGGGCAAGACACAGGTCATAAAGACCTTGCTGATAAAACAGGTTGCAGTAAAGAAGCCAGCTAAACCCCACCAAAACCAACATAGTGATGAGGGTTACATCTGGGCGTCTTCACTGCTACACTCCCACTAGTGCCATGACGGTTTACAGATGCCCTGGCAATGTCAGAAAGTTATGCTACATGGTCTAAAAAGGGGAGGCATGAATAATACACACCTTGCTTAGTATATCATCAAGAAATAACCATAAAAATGGGCAACCAGCACGCCTCTGGGCTGCTGTGCCTATGGAGTAGCCATTCTTTTATTTGTTTGCTTTCTTAATAAACTTGCTTTCACTTTACTCTGTGGACCAGCCTGAAATTCTTTCTTGGTGAGATCCAAGAACAGTCTTTTGGGGTCTGGATCGGGAGCCTTTTCCAGTAATACAACAGCAATTAATGATCATGATGGAGAGAGAGTTACATAATGCTGGGTATGTCTTGAAATACCACCAGGGGCAACATGGTCTTATTCTTTGCCCAGTAGCAAATAGCTTTCATCTGCATCTGATTAGCAGTGACTGCCTGAATCAAGGATTGGATCAGGTAGTGCCATGATTGATTAGTGATGTCTGTCACAGGAGTTGAGCCAGAACTGAGTGGCTGTGTGTTCTCTCTCTCTTTTTAATTGACAAGTAAAAAGTGTATATATTTATGGTATACAACATGATGTTTTGATATGTGTATATATTGTGAAATGACTAAAGCTACTTAACATATGCATTACCTCACATAATGCACATGATTTTTGTGATGAGAACACTTAAAATCTACTCTCAGCAATTTTGAAGTATACAATATATTAACTGCAGTCACAGTGATGTATACTAGATCTCTTGAAATTATTTCTTGTCTAACTGAAATTTTGAGTCCTTTGACCAACATCTCCCCAATCCCCACACCCTCTAGTGCATCCTTGAACAAAGTTAATTTTTCTCTCTTTGAACAACAGACACTAGTGGTGATACAGAACTTTTGCTCCTTAGCTCAGCTAGGTCCGAGTTCTTGTCTCATGACCAGGAAGAATTAGGCACATGAACCCCAGAGAGTGAGTGGAGTAGACTTTATGAAGCAAAAGGAAAGCTCTCAGAAAAGAAAGGGGTCCTGAAAGCAGTAGCCGGTCACCCTCTTCACAGCTGAATACCAGGGCTTAAGGTGCATATTCCTGGCAACTCCACCCCATTCTCACAGTGCACATGTGGGCCCTTAAACTTAGCCACTCCATGTTGATTTAGTTCCCTTACTGCACATGTGTTAAGGAGTGGAATTTTTCACTGCAGGTGTGTTTAGGCAAGCCCCCTTTGCAAGCTCCCTGTCTGCACAAAATATCTGGTGTAAGCACTTGTGGGTGGGTCAGAGGTTCTCTGGGGACCATTTCCTTACTGTCTGCCTAAAGCAAGTTGGCTAACTCCTTTCAACGGGAGAAGGGACAATATGATGACCTCACTGATTTCTTATGAGGTCATTGTAAGCTGGGCTGTACAAATGCTGAGTTATTCTTAATATGAGTATTCCAGAAACTTCCACCCCTCGGACTCCAGTGCAGGTGACAGAAACAGGGAGCAGAAACAGATCAAGATGCATCCAAGCATTATAGGTGTATCTGCATCTGTACCCTCTGAGTACAGCGTTTATGATGCAGTAACACAGTAAATGACACCTCACTCCAGGTCTGGGAGAAACTACTCCCTCCTATGGAATTCACTGAACTTTTCTTTCTCCACTTCCCTTCTTCTCTTCCTCTATGAACTACCCACTTCCTCCTCTCTCTTTTTTTTTTTTTTGCCCTGATCTCTCCCTCCTCCACTCCCACCCTCAGTGACTGACTCCCTCAACTCTCCTGGAAAGGAATTAACTTCTGTGTCTAGCTATCTAGTACCACATGTAATCCATTTGGGATGATGATCTGTTTGATCCTACATAAGAAACACTCTCCCTATACTTTTTAAATTTTTAATTAACACATAGTAATTGTACATATTTATAGGTTACAATGTGATATTTCAATACCTGTATACGATGTATGATGATCAAATTCAGGTAATAAGTATATCCACCACCTCAAATAATTATCATTTTTTTGTGCTATGGACATTTAAAATCCTCTCTTCTAGTTATTTGAAAATACAGAGTTAATTGTTAACTATAGTTACCCTACAGTTCTATAGAACACTAGAACTTATTCCTTTATATCTAGCTGTAATTTTGTATTTATTAACCTACCTTTCTCTATTCCTCCTTTCTCCCACTCTTACCAGCTTCTAATTACCACTATTCTACTCTCAATTTCTATGAGATCAACTTATTTAGCTTCCACTGCATGAATGAGAGAGCATGCAATATTTATCTTCCTGTGCCTGGTTTATTTCACTTATAACATCCTCTAGGCCCATCCATGTTGCCACAAATGAAAGATTTCATTCTTTTTATAGCTGAATAGTATTCCATTGTGTATATATAGCACATTTGCTTTATCCATTCATCTGTTGATCGACACTCAGGTTGATTTCTTACCTTGGCTATTGTGAATAGCACTGCTATAAACATGGGAGTACAGATATTTCTTTGACGTTGTGATTTGCTTTCCTTTAGATAAATACCCAGTAAAGGTATTGCTGAATCATATGACAATTCTGTTTTCTGTTTTCAGTTGTTTGAAAAACCACTGTGCTATTTACCATAATGGCTATACTAATTTACATTCCCACCAAGAGTGCATAAGAGTTCCCTTTTCTCTACATTCTTACCAGCATTTGTTTGCTTATTTGTTTTTGTCTTTTTTATAATCACCATTCTAACTGGAGTGAGATGATACCTCCATGTGGTTTGATTTGCATTTCCCTGATGATTACTGATCTTGAGCATCTTTATGTGCTTCTTGGCCATTTTTGTGTCTTCTTTTGAGAAGTGTTTATTCAGGTTATTTGCTCATTTTAATCAGATTTTTTTTACCATTGGACTGAGTGTTTTTGTATATTCTGGATACAACTGATTGAGTTTTTTTGAATATTCTGGATATGACTCATGTCTCAAATGAACAGTTAGCAAATATTTTCTCCCCATATGTAGATTGTCCTTTTACTCTGTTGTTTCCTTTGCTGTGCAGAAGCTTTTTAGTTTGATATAAATCCATTTGCCTGGTTTTTATATTGTTTTACATGCTTTTGAGGTTTTGACCATGAAATCTTTGCCATCCAATCTTTGGAAACATTTCCCCTGCATTTTCCTCTCGTAGTTTCACAGTTTCAGGTCTTATATTTAAGTCTTTAATCCATTTGGGTTGATTTTTATGTATAGTGAGAGATAGGGGTGTAGTTTCACTCTTCTGTAGATGGATGTCTAATTTTCCCAGAACCATTTACTAAGGAGAATGTCCTTTCTCCAATGTACATTCTTGGTGCCTTGTTGAAAATCAGTTGGCTATAAATATATGGATTTGTTTCTAGATACTATATTCTGTTCCATTAGTCTATGTATCTGTTTTTAATGCCATTGCCATGCTGTTTTGGTTATACACTTGTACTGTATTTTGAGGTCACATAGTGTGATGCTTCCAGCTTTGCTCTTTTTGCTCAGGACTGCTTGGCTAGTCAGGGTCTTTTGTGATCCCATGTAAATCTTAGGATTTTTTTCTATTTCTATGAAAAATATTATTGGTATTTTAAGAGGAATTACATTGAATCTGTAGAAATCTGTAGATTGCCTTAGGTAGTATATTCATTTTAACAATATTTATTCCTCCAATTCATGAACATATGATGTCTTTCTAATTTTTTGTGTCCTTTTCAGTTTCTTTAATCAGAATTTTATAATTTTCATTTTAGATATCTTTTACCTCCTTGGTTAAATTAAATGAAGAATTATTCACCAGTAGACCAGCCTTACAAGAAGTGTTTAAAGGAATCTTACCTCTGGAAGCAAAAGGCCAGTCATAGTTACCATAATGAAGACATATGAAAGTATACAACTCACTGGTACAGCAGATAGACAAATGCAAAAGGGAAAGGAATAAAACCTTATCCCTACAAAAATCCCAAACCACAAACAAAAAGAGGAAGAAAGGAACAAGGGATATACAAAACAACCAGAAACCAATCGACAAGATGACAGAAGTACATCTTCACCCATCAATAACAACCTTGAATGCAAATAAAGTAAATTCCCCAATTAAAAGACATAGATTGGCCGAATGGATTTTTTTTAAAGACCCAACAATATGCTGCCTATAAGAAACTCACTTCATCTGTAATGACATACATAGACTGAAAGTAAAGGGATAGAGAAAGATTCTATGCAAATGAATAAGAAACTTTTTGTAATAGCGATGTTATCTATAGAAGCAACTGGGGAAGTTACAAATCTTGTGACCTCCAGTTATATGACTCCTGAGCAGTAAGCATTACAGAAAAGAAGCTAGGGAATATTGACTGACTGTTATTTATGGTCCTAGCTTAGCAGAAGAAGCAATGACTGGTTAGAGTCTATGTCTACATCTTAGAAGAATTCAGGTGCCTACCGTAATTCTAACTTTGTGGTCTTTCATTAGTCTCACAAAGGTGGTTGCAGTTCCCAAACAAGGATGGGATCAGTTTTGAGAAGGTCATCCTTGCTTTGAAGTTAAACTATAAATTAATTCCTTCCATTTAGCTTGGCCTATGCACAAGAATGAGCAAGGGAAGTTAACGCGTGAGGTTACAAGCAAGATGGAGTCAGTTATATTAGATTTCTCTCACTGTTATAATTTTGCAAAGGCTGTTTCAAGGGGAAGTGAGGAGGAAGGAACAGTGACCAGGCAGAGGGATTGGTCTGTGTAAAGTCACTGGTGTATGAAAGAACATTGCACGCTGTCTCTCCATTACTATAGAACATGCATGCATGAGAGACCGACCACATAATACAACTCCTCAAGAGTCCAGGGCTCAGGGGAAGTGAAGCACCGTAAGGTAACCCACAGTCATGTCTGAGTTCTTGGCAACACACTTGCCTTCCCGGGCCCTAAAATTCAGGAGGGTGAGTTCTGGCCTTCCAGTACCTTCTGGGGAAGAATTCATTCATTAATTCAACAAATAAATATTCACTGAGGTTCTACTATGTACCAGCAGGTCTCATGATAAAATCTAGGGATACAATGACAAAGTCAACCGACAGGTTGTATTCTCATGGAGTTCACGGTTGACCCTCACATCCCCATCTCTGACAAGTGCATATTTCAGACCAGGCTTAATGGAGCTCCCTGGAGAGGGAGAAGGGCCGCCACCTTGAGAACAAACTCCCAGTGGCTTTTATAGACTTCTTGGTGTCTCCAGCAGCATATCCTGCTGACTGGGCCTTTTTCCAGAAAGAATCCAAAGACTGCCCCAGTGGGGCCAAGGGTGAGGGACAGGGCCTGCCACGGGGACCTCAAGGTGTCATGTTTAAATTCAAAGTTCTCAGCACATTTTGTGCTGGAAATTATTAGTCAAGTCACAGGCAGCATCTGGCCCAGGGAGAATACAGAATGCAGAATAAAACTGCCGCAAGGAAAACAAAACAGCACATTCTGGTGTTTGCAGACCTGTCCTTGCTGCTCTGGAGAACCATAAACCAGGGATGGTTCAAATGCAAAATGGCTTTGTTGAAACCTCTGCTTCCTTCTGACTTTCCCCTTCAAAAGCAACACTGCTTTGTTTGTTTGCAGACTTAGCAGCTTTTTCAGGACCCAAATCCATTGTCAGCACCTCTGAGATTAGAGGCTCTTCAAGGGCCACTGAGGATTATTATTTCCTCTTAATTGCCTGGACTTTAAGGCTGCTTGGAATTCACTCATTGCCTCTTTTATCCATTAGCATCTTCAAAAATAGTCTCGATATCAGAATAATTCTAATAATAATGACAATATCATCAACAACCACTTATCAAGAGTCTGTGGCAGGCCAGGTCTCACTGACAACTGAACAGGCAGGCCTCTGTAACAGCCGTCTCAGCACTGACTGAGTGGTGAAGTTAAATATTAAAAGCTGAAAGAGCTAGTGCCCTTATACAAAGGCTGGAATGTAACAAAAGTCCACCAAGAGTTGTGCCCAGGCCTTTCCTGGACCTTGAAACATGACAAGATAACGAAGGAATTCTTAACAGGACCCATTTGGGATTAAACAAGTTTATTGGGGGTCTGAAGAAACTCCCCAGACCTCCACCAACAAGTTTTACTGAGGGTCTAAAGGAACTCCCCAGACCTCTGATTTAGTGGGAGACAAGATAAGCGTAATCACCCCAGTACCTGGACCCATCTAGACTAAGTAAATTTACTGAGGTTCTGGAGGAAGGTCTTCAGGACTCACACCTTAGTTATAGACTAGAAGAAGTTAATCACTTATGTCTTTAGATGAATGCATGCTTACATGTAGACATATAGCTTAGAAGGTATATAAGCTCTGGAAAGCTTTGTAATTTTGAGTTGGTCTGGCGATATTTTCCAGGCCTTCTCCCTGTACCCTGTTATAGAAATAAACTCCCTTCTTCCCCAGTTCATCTGCATCTCATTATTGTATTGCAAGAATAAGCAGTCCAACACTCGGTTTGGTCTGGGAACAAGTCTAGTATGTGCCATACTCTATGCCAATCCTTTGGTGCATTTGGTCAAATTTAACCCTCTTAATTACCCTATGAAGTTGATATTCATAGTGCATGCTATGGTACGCCACTCAGATCTCCCTTCAAGACTGAAGTGCTCATTCCCCCAGCTGCTGAGAATATTACTGGCTGACAAACAACTCGGCCAAGTTCTGCAGGAGTTAAACCTACCCAGTGGAAGGGCACTGCCTCACCCAAAGTTTCCACCCCAGGAGCAGCCTATATCCAATGGCCCAGCCCCCTCCCCTCCAGGAGGGAGGGCCTTCGGGATCATCCCAGCCCCAGGTAGCTTATGATGTTAACAGTTCACCTCCTGCCTCTGCCTGGTCCTGCTTCCCTCACTCCCAGCAAGTGCTGAGCCCCAGAACACTCCCCAGTAAACTCCCATCTCTTCCAATTCTGGAGGCTTTTCCCCTTTTAGAAAGCCCATCTCTGTCCACCCAAAGGGAGTTAGAGTCAGAAAATAAAGTCTTGCCAGTTCTTCCCAGGAGCAAAGAAGTCCCATGGCTTTGTGATTCAAAGCCTTGGTTAGTGTATTGGTTTCCCATTGATGCTGTAAAAAATTACCAAAAATGTAATGGCTTAAAGCAACACAAATGTACTTCCTTGCAGTTCTGGAGAACAGAAGTCTAAATCAGCTCTTCCTGGGCTAACATCAAGATGTTGGGAAAGTTTGAAAGTTCCTTCTGGAGGCTGTGTGAGGATAATCTGTTTCCTTTGTCTTTTTCCACCTTCTAGAAGCAGCCCACATTCCTTGGCTCCTAGCTTCCTCCTCCATCTCAAGGTCAACAGCATAGTGTCTTTAAATATCTCTCTCTGTCTCTCTCTCTGTCTTCCCTGTCCTGCTTCTGCCTTCCCCATCATATCGCCTCTGATTCCAACTCTCCCACATCCCTCTTATGAGGATTCTTGTGATTAGTTTGAGCCCACTCAATAATTCAGCATCGTCTCCTCACTTCAAGATGCTTAACTTAGTCCTTATTGCCACACAAGGTCACATATTCACAGGTTTCAGGAATTTCAAGGTAGACATCTTTAGGGGGCTATTATGCTATCTACCATAATTGGGAAGATGGTAATACAACTCCTTCTTTTCAGTTTCATACAGCTAAGAAGTCAATTTCAAATCGTTAAATTGGAAGATGATTCTGCCATATTAACACAGCTTTGCGAAATGGAGGCTGAAATTCCTTGTGCCTGATATCCTTTGGCAAAAAATTCATCAGTGTATCTAACAAGATGGAAGATGTTGGGCTATCTGTTTTGCCACTACCTTTATTCCATACCTGCACACTCAGAACTTTCCATTCTTCAAAAATCATGACCAACCTTCCCACCTTGAGAGCTCCATTAAATAGACCCCCAGGTGCTGGGATCCTCTTGTCTGTCCCTTGGTAACTCCACAGTGATACCTGGCTTGTGCCTTTCGCTCTGAGCTCACAGTTGTCACAGCAACTAATGCTCAGGGGTGCACTGAGGACCATCTAGTCCTGCCCACACTGTCCAGCACCGTAGCCACTGGCCACATGTGGTCATCGAGCCCTTGGAATGTGTTTTTTCCAGATGGAGATGGGCGCAAGTGTAAAATACACACCAGATTTCAAAAACCTACTACAAAAAAGAATGAAAGGCCATGAGGAGACATGCAGGAAACTTAAAGGCACATTATTAAGTGAAAAAAGCCAGTCTGAAGAGGCTACATTCTGGATGATTCCAACTCTGTGATATTCTGAAAAAGGCAAAACTGTAAGGACAGTAAAAGATCTGTGGCTGCCAGGAGTTGCGGAAAGGAGAATTAAATTGGCAGAGCATAGAAAATGTTCAGGGCAGGGCACTGAAATAATTCTGCCTCTTAATACTTAGGCTGTATTAAGGCTAATGTTAATGTTTTGGGTATATTAAGTTAAATATACTATTAAATATTATTTAAGTTTACTTTACTTGGTTTTTTTCCTACTTTTTTAATGTGACTACTAAGACAATTTTAAGTTAAATCAAATTATATAATTCCATAGGTTCTACAATTATATAAAATCACATTTGCAGCTCACTTTATATTTCCACTGGGGAGCCTTGGTCTAATCAATCGATTTCTACAGAAGCTTTCTTTACCCACAGGCCCCACAGAATGTTGGCTGCTTTATTCATCTGTAAGTGAATGCCACGCACAGTCTTGGTACATAAAGAATATTTTAGTCACTGTTTGCTGAATGAATGAGAGACTAATTGGGTGAGCACTTCAGCAGGCTAGGGATGGTTCTGTGATGCTATGGCTCGCTCTCGCGCTCTCTCTTTCATCCTGGAAACAAGTCCTCTGCTGCTCATCCGAAGAAACGTCTTGTGGGACACTGTAGACATCCCTCCACCTCCAGCAAAATAGTTCCTAAAATTACTGTGTGATCAATTCATACTCAACATTCCATCTATGCCATTCCCTTTACACCCTCTTTACATTTTCAAATGGTAACTGTGTGGGAATTAATACCTCCACTTTACAGGCAAAATGCCCAGGAAAAGAAATGTCAGGGTACTTGCTGAAAGGTCACAGAGGATTTTGCTTTCCTGGACTCCAATCCTAAACTAAAAGCACAAGCAATTACACATCTTTGCTCAACCAAAGGGAGATTGTCAAGTCAGGTTTTGTTTTACTTTATTATATTTTCTTTTATTTCGTTTTTCTGATGGTAAAAGTAATACATCATCATTGTAGAACATTTAAAAGATGAAGGAAAGTCTAGGGAAACATGAATAAACGTGCCCTACAATCCTAACCTTCTGTTATAGTCAAATAAAAGCATATTTTCCTCTAATCTTTGTACTTAGGACCCTTTACATAATTGACAGAATTTTTACAATTTCTCTGCCTTACTTTTTTATTCGCTATTGTAGCATAAATATGTACAACATTATTTCAAACTCACCATGGAACAAGATAAATGCTGTATGTGGAAAACCCATAATTAATTGAATTTTGTTCAGATTATGCATCTCTGGACTGTTTCCCATTGACCATTGTGAGAGAGCCTGGCTCTGCATCTTTAGGAGAAAATCTTCACTCCCTCTTGTGCTATTTTCAGGATGAAGATGAAGAATTAAAGTTATTGAGTAAAAGAGGAGAAATATGAATGGGGCCCTTGATACATCCAGCAAGGCTTATATAAAATGCCCTTACCAGACTCTACCCAGCTGTTACACGCTGTCCTGCAGTCTCTAGCCCTGACAGAGAGGAGCTGAACACCCAGAAGATGAGTAAAAAGCCACTAATTCTGCCTTGTTCTGGGCCATACGAGATCCTTTTCTGGGTCAGAACAGATCCCTCCCAGAAAGCAGTGTGGGAGCCAGTGTCCATTCACCCTTAAAATGTACAGGGAAGGCCGGGCGCGGTGGCTCAAGCCTGTAATCCCAGCACTTTGGGAGGCCGAGACGGGCGGATCACGAGGTCAGGAGATCGAAACCATCCTGGCTAACACGGTGAAACCCTGTCTCTACTAAAAAAATACAAAAAAATTAGCCGGGCGAGGTGGCGGGCGTCTGTAGTCCCAGCTACTCGGGAGGCTGAGGCAGGAGAATGGCGTGAACCCGGGAGGTGGAGCTTCCAGTGAGCTGAGATCCGGCCACTGCACTCCAGCCTGGGGGCAGAGCGAGACTCTGTCTCAAAAAAAAAAAAAAAAAAAATGTACAGGGAAATCTGCAAGAGAAATCAGAACAAAAACTGAACTTAAGCCATCCTAAGGGGGAGTGGAATGTGTTGGCTCACATGGTTTGAAAATGATACTGAAGGAATATGTAGCGTTGAAAGCATGGGTTACAGGGATAATGTCTCCAAGCAATGGAACTGGCTCTCGACACTGCCAAAGTACATCTCTCATCCTTCTCTCTTCTCTCTCTCCCCGTCTCTCTCTCTCTCTCTCCCCACTCTTCCTCCTCTCTCCCCGCTTTCCCTCTCTCCCTCTCTCCCTGTCTCTCTCTTTTTCTCTCTCCCTGTCTTTTTTTCTCTCTCCCTCTCTCCCCCCTCTTTCCCTCCTCTCTCTCCCTCTTTCTGTCTCCCTCTCTCTTTCCCTCTCTCTCATTCCCTCTTTCTCCCTCCCTCTCCCCCTCACTCTCTTTCCCTCTCTCCCTCGCTTTCTCTCCCTCTCTCTTTCCTCTCTCGCTCCCTCTCTTTTTCCCTCTCTCCCCTTCTCTGTCTCCCTCTCTCTCTTTCTCTTTCTTTCCTTCTCTCTCGCTCCCACTTTCTCCCTCCCTCCCCACTCTCCTTCTCTCTTCTCTTTCTCTTTTTTTTTTTTTTCTCTCTCTCTCCCTCTCCCCGCCCCCATACATTTCTCACCTCCCTTTGCCCTCGGCTTCATATCTTCTACTACAAACAGGCCTTTCTACATGACAGGAAAAAAGATAACTCTCAGCACCTCCAATTTTACGCCCCACTTTGTATTTACAACCAAAAGCAAGAATCTCTTTCTCACAGTATCTTCCTACGCATCAATTCCAGGGAAGAATGCTAATTGGCTCTGCTAAGGTCACATGTCCACCCACTGAACCAATTACTGACACCTAAGAAATAGAGGTCAATGATTGGTCAGAGCTGAGTCATACGCCAACCTCATTGGCCTGATCTGTTATCAGAAGAAGGGAGATGCACAAACTCCTTGGACAATCTTTTTAAAAATAGCTACTGGCCGCACGATGGCTGGCACCTGTAATTCCAGCACATTGGGAGGCCGAGCTGGTTGAATCACCTGAAGTCAGGAGTTTGAGACCACCCTGGCCAACATGGTGAAACACCGTCTCTACTAAAAATACAAAAATTAGCTGGGCATGGTATTGCATGCCTGTAATCCCAGCTACTCTGGAGGGTGAGGCAGGAGAATCGCTTGAATCCGGGAGGCAGAGGTGGCAGTGAGCCGAGATTGCACCACTGCATTACAGCCTGGGTGACAGAGCAAGATTCCATCTCAATAATAATAATAATAATAGCTATCTTGGTTAAGCATGCTTTTATCTATACCCATAAACTCCAAAAACATCAGGTTATGGACGCAAGAGCATGGACCTTGTCGTAGTTGTCATAGATAGAAGTCATTATTCAAGGTAATTTTCAATTTTACTTTTTTGTTTGTTTGTTTGTTGTTTGTTTTGAGACAGTGCCTCGCTCTCTCAACCAGGCTGGAGTGCAGTGGTGCGATCTTGATTCACTGCAGCCTTAACTTCCCTGGGCTCAGTTGATCTTCCTACCTCAGCCTCTGAGGGGACTACAGGCACACACCGACACGCCTAATTTTGTTTTGCTTTTTTTTTTTTTTTTTGTACAGTTGGGTTTCACCATGTTGCCCAGGCTGGTCTCAAACTCCTGGGCTCAAGCGACCCACCCACCTCAGCTTCCCAAACTGGGAATACAGACATGAGCCACTGCACCCAGCCCTTGAATTTCACTTCAAAAAGTGGAAAAATGATGGGAAGATAACTTGTAAATCAATAGAAGGATCTACCTTCTATTGATTCCAAATGGTTGCATAATTATGCTATTTACCTGGAGATCTCACATGCTAGACGACAAATGTTTCTCTGCAATTATCTGATTTTTGCAATGCATAATTTAGGTGTTCAAGTTGTCAGGAAAGAGCACTTATCTATAAATATAAAATTATGTATGTGTATCATCAGGTTATAAGGTAATCAGTAAACAGGGTATTTAAGAAAAGTGTACAGTAATTACTAAAACTTGCTATTTGGGGCATATTATTTAACCAGGTAATGAAGTAGCTGAACACTAGTTTCTGTTTAAATGTCATTCATCTGCAGATAGGAAGACACTGCAGCTTTTAATTAAATCGTAGAATATCTCAGCTGTACTGTGCATTAGGTCGAAAGCTCTTTCTCTTTTATAGTGGGATGAACTGAGGTTTACTTCTCTAGCACCAAACCTAGAAATAAAGGTTATGAAATCTTCGATAGAATTTTCCACATCCCTTTAACATGTGCCTTACATGTAAAATGAGATAATTTTTATAAACATAAAAATTTACTTATAGTTGACTTCAGAACTGAGATGGAAGAACATAGTATCCAGAAACTAGTATTTGTTGAGTGCCTACTATGTGTTAGGTATTGCGCAAAGTACTTTGCATGTTTCACCTCATTAGAACCACCTGTCTTTTGTGGGTGATAAAACCAAGGTTCGGAGGGCTGATATTCACGTCCAAGGTCACACAGCTTTTGAGTGGCAGAGCTGGAATTCGAATCAAGCCAATCAGACTCCAAGGTCCATGTTCTGGCTGCCATAGCGTGAGCTCAGAAGCTGGTAGTTAAAGGGATGAATGCCAAAGTTTTCTTCTAATTGTCGGGTTCCATGATGCCAATTTTTGTAGCTCTACTCTTAAATGGCACAAAACTAGCATCTGGTGAACCAAGGCTCAGGGGAACCGAATTCTGCTGGATAGTTCTGTCATTTGTTGTATTTTGCAAAACAAAGCCTGTAGGAACTATATCATTTGCTGCAGACATTATGTCTTCCCTTGAGGGTGGCAAGCAGTAGATTTTAGGACATAACCAGAGTCCACAGAGTACAGATTTTGAACCTGAACTACCGGGGTTCACATACAGACTCAACTATTTTTTCATCCATGGATATAGGCAACTAATTTACCTTCTCTAAAGCCTAAGGACCCTCATGTGCAAAATGGTTTCAAACATATTATGTTACTACTCAACTGAATTTTATTTAATATATTACATACTTGGACCATAGCACATAAGTCAGATGTTGCTGCTGTCTTCATACTTACTTAGTTTCAAGTGCCAAGATGGAGTCATTCATCCATTAAATAAATATTTGTGGACTACAAGCTATGTGTCAGGCACTGTGCTAAGCCCTGCCTATATACTAGTGAACAAACAGATGCAGTCTTGCCTTCATGAAATTTGTAATCTAACTGGTGAGAAAAAAATGTATTGGTTAGAAATGCGTTTGGCTATCATTAATTTTTTTAAAAAAAGCCCCACACTGTCTTAAGCTATAAGTACATGTGGGACTTATAAAAAAAAGAAGCCCAGAATAAATAAACCTAGATTTGGCTTAGAAGCTCAGTGATAGCACGAGAGTCCTGGGACCATCCTGTCCTCTGTTATTCTCAGTGTGAAAATGAGGTCTCAGCTCATGGTCACAAGATGGCTGCCATGACTCCAAGCAATACATCTCCACATGATGACACTCTTCCAAAAGGAAGGAATCATTCTTTAATGAGAGAGGAAAATGTTTGTTCAAAACTCCTAGGAGATTTCTTAGGTGTCATTGGCAAGAACCGAGCCACTGAGTCACATGACTACCCCTAAACCAATTCCAGGCAAAATAAAGTGGTTAGACCAATTGTGATACATCTCTTGAGGCTGAACAATTACCTCTTTCTTTAGCAAAAAAGTTTAAAATGAGAGAAAAAAATGGGAGAATGTTTGTTGGACAGATGAAAGATGTTAGGTGCGGTCAGGAATACAAGAGACACTGCTGTGGGAGGGAGCCTGGGTTGAGTGTAAGGAGATCACCAGGAAATGCTGAGAAGCAGACCAGCTGAGGTGCCAAGTACCCAGTGGGAAAAGGAACCCAGAATATGCACCTGTTGGGGGAGCTGAGATAGCCAGACATAGAAGCAAAGGAACAGCACAGGGAGTCTCGAACTCCAGTGTCTACAGGGACCAGGTTGGCAATGAAAATGGGCAAAGTCATCTGGACAGAGGTCAAGACAAATGGGATGGGGTATGCCCCATCTGTCCAAAGCGACCAGCAGCTACTCCAGAATAGCCCACTATGGCCAGTGGGAATTCTGGTCCAGGGCTGTGAGAGCGTCTGACTCTTCAAAAGAGCCAGAAATCTAATCTAAAGAAATCTCCCAATTTTTAAGCATTGGTAACAAATTTAAAATAATGTTAATAAAATGGTGATCCAAGCAAAATATGTGCAGGCCAGATTCTCTGCATGGACCTTCAGTTAGCAGCCTTAGGAGTAATATTGCCTTGTCTAATCCAGGAGGCTCTCACAACAAAGCCGAGTGGGTGTGCATTGATTCCTGCTTCCTTGCATCATAATGCCCCAGCATGTTCCTAGACCCTAGTGTGCTCCTCAAGTAGTGTGTTTCCACTCTTTCAGCACCTTGCAGCCATCCATGGATGTCTTCCAGTCCTGGATCATCCTTATTCTGATATTCAGAAGGATCAGTAGAGAAAGCCGTGGAGGCCAATCATGACAAGCTGTTGAAAAACAACAAAGTTTTTTTTTGCAAAGTGTGTTTATCATTCATTTAACAAATATTTATGGGGTACCTACAGGGACCAGACACTGTCCCAGGACCTGGAAATATCATGAAACCAAGACCAAGACAGCCTCATTCCTTGGGAGAGTTTGCTTTCTCTGTGTCTTTGGTCTCCTTGGCTCAACTCTCTGCCCCATCTTTTCCAAGGTGGTATGGTGCCCACCACCACACATCCAAGATCTTTGTTTTGACCCTCTCTTTGCTAGCCCAACCTCACTTCCCTCATGTAGTTCCTTGGAGAATTCTCTACCTTTTGGCTTACTATGCTCCTCTTCTTAATTTGGGAATGCTACAGTAGATATTCTGATAGGAGAACATTCTTTCTGCCACCATCAAGCCTCAGTGTTAGGTGATCTTGAGTCACAGGGGCCATGATTGTTTTTAGAAGGTCTCCCCGCAGGGCTCTTGGAAGAGACACAGCATAAAGTGTCCTCTATGTCAGCACTGATGGAGTTCGGGTGTGAAACCTACCACCGACTCACAGTTCAGTGGAGTGCCGCTGGCAGAATGTTCACATCTTGCTGGGTGCTTCTCAGAGTCAGAGTCAGCGAAGACTTAACCCAATGGATTTCAATCCTGACTGCACACTGGAATCCATGACCAATGCCCCTATCCACACCAACTAAATCAAAATTCTTCAGGGTGGAGCCTGGAGCTCAGCATTATGTTAAAGCTCCCCAGGTTAGTTGAGAATCCGGTTGCAAACCCAACAGCTGCACCCTTATTACAGGGTGCAGCTCATGCACGAAGGCTTGTAGACTATTAGCTTCTGCTCTCGAAGTCCAACATTAGGATCTCAGCTTGGCTACAGACTGATCCAACTAACCTCTCCAGACTCAGTTTACCCATCAGTAAAAAGAGGATAGTCATAAATAATAACTCCCTTGGTGGATTAAATGAAATGATCAATGCAAAGGCCTTGGCTTATGATGAAAGCTATTATTAATTGTTTGTTTATTACCTATCTTCTTACTCTCCCCTCCCCATGGGGATCATCTGCCTGGTAAGATCAGCCCTGATTCTCAAATGATTTAGTGAGAGTTCCCAGGTTCTGTGTGTGTGAATGTGTGTATAAGTGTCTTTTATTTCTGTCTGCCTCCCTGACACTCCTCTACCAAAATATCACCAAGTTCTGTCACAGGGAGAGGCTTTGATAACTTGGAGGATACTTATGACTCAACGTAGCTGCCGGGATACATGGCAGAATTAGGAATGCCTTTTCCCCCTCTGTTTGCAACACTTTCTGGAATACGATCATGTTGTCTTAAAAGTGAAAAGTGAAGAAAATGGCAGCTCTGTTATTTTTAGGCACAATTACTGTCTTGAGAAACTCTGAATGGCTTTGTCACCTCCAAGCAGAACTAAGAGAAGCCAGCCCTCTCCCAGAGTGCTGTGTGGTAGCTGGAGCTGACAGTCCTTGCCAATAAGGTTTCTATACATATGTGCAGAATGGCATGATTGGGGAAGGATGCCATTATTACAAGCCTGGTGAGAAGACTTTCCAGAAAGAAAAACAATATTAGAAAATAAAAAGAGGAGAGGCAAATTTAACAGACAAGCTTTCTACACTTCCCACTGCCTCTAAATGTCACATCTCTGAAGACTCAGTTTGGTGAAAAAGCACCATTTGAGGTTGTGATGCTGGAGCCCCTACAATCTCACAGCAGAAAGATCTCATCCTGGAGGATTTCACAGGGTGGTGACAGGCAAGGAGAACATCAGCCTTGGAGACACACAGATTGTGAGTTCAAATCTCAGCTCCACCATGGTCTAGGCCAACCAATTTAACCTCTCCAGACTTAGTTTCCTCATCTTTAAAATGGGGGTAGTCACAAATCATACCTACCTTGCTGGATTAAATGAGATGATGAATATAAAGGTCTTGCCTATCATTAATTGTTCATTGTTCATTTATTCAACAAATAATTATTCAGCGCTTTCTCTCCATCCAGCATTCTTCCAGATGGTGGGGCCTACCTCCATGAACAAAACACATTTGGAGGGTGTGAAGGATTCAGTTAGCATGGCCAGAAAAGACTTCACTGAGAAGGTGAGGGAGACAGCCATGCAGATATCTGGGAAAGAACATGGCAATCAGCAAAGTTGCTGAAAAGGAAACAGGTCAGGGGTATGAGGAACAGCCAGGTGGCCAGGGTGTCCAGAGTAGAGTGAAAAAGAAGGAGACAGTAAGAGAGACAGGGTCAGAGAGACCACAGGAGACGGGGCTGCATGAGGCCAGCCAGACCATTGTAAGAGTTTGAGTTTTACTCTGAGTTGTGAAGTGTTGGAAGAGTTAGAGCACACAGAAGCAGCAGGATCTATTTCCATGTTCGTGCAATCCCTCCAGCAGCTTGGGAGAAGAGCCTGGAGGGAGAGGTAAGATTGGAGCAGGGAGAAGAATGTGAGGGCCTCACCCACTTCTAGATGCAATAGTATAGGGGCAGCAGTGGAAGGGGTAAGAAATGGCTGCACTCCGGGTATATTTTGAAGACAAATTCTGATGGAATTTGCTGACAGACAAAATATGGGGTGTAAGAAAAAGGGAGACATCAAAGATGACTCCAAGATTTAAGGCCTGTTTTTGGTTTTTATAAAAAAGTATAATTCAAAAATGGCTTCACTTCAAAATAGAGGACAGTCCTTTCCAAGAGGAAGATTGTAGTCTTATGCTGGCATCCATACATTTATCTACCTGCCTACATATCTATCTATGTATCTTATCTATTTATCCATCCATCCGTCCATCCGTTCATCCATCTATGCATCTATCCATCCATCTTCTGTACATCCATCTATCCATCCATTTATGTATCATCTATCTATCCATCTATCTATCCATCTATATATCTATCTATCCATCCATTCACCTGTCTATCCATCTGTCTGTCTTATCTATATACCTCTTCATCCATCCATTCATCCACTTGTCTATCCATATAACAGCTCCTTTTTTAGAGTAATCATAAACTTCTTGAAAACCAACATTAATAAACTAGTCTTTAATAATCCAGCATTAATCAACAGAGCAGCCTCCCTCCTAACCTAACACTGCCTTTGCCTAAGCAGTGGGAGAGCTGGATAACTTCCTTCAGCTTTGGTTTCTGCTCTGAGTGTGAATTCCCAAAATTCCACACAGATAATTGAGTTGTCTACTATTCCAGCAACACCACAGAAATCCCAATGAAATGGCTTTGAATGAAAGAAAGAGCTCCTGAGAAGGTAGCAGAGTGCCAACACTGCCAACATCTAGTGGTGTGATCCTAGGAGGAGTTGTCAGCCTCAAGCCTTGGTCTCTCTTTGGTAGGGAGGAGCCAATGATGTAAATCTGTCATCCTACTGGAAAGATGGCCAACCTTCAAGATGGCCTCATTGATTCTCTTCTCCTGATGGTTCCACTGTTGTGTAGCCCCTTCCCACATTTAACAGGCTGACTTGTATAACCAACAGGATATTGCAGAAATGATTGTGACTTCTGGTGTGTGGGTGTAAAAGACACGGCAGCTTCTGCCTTTCTCTCTCTTGGAGAAATCAAACACCATGTCATGAGGACACCCAAGCAGGTCTCTGGGACTGTCCATGTGATGAGGAACCTCCAGCCACCATCAGGCACCAACTTGCCAGCCATGTGAGGGCACCATTGTGTAAGTGGCTCCTCCAGCCCCAGTTGAGCCTTCAGATGACAGCAGCCCCTAACAACAACTTGACTATAGCCTCATGAAAGACCCTGAGCCAGAAGCATCCAAATGGGTAACTCCCAAATTCCTGACCACAGAAACTGCAAGATAATAAACGTTTATTAATATTGGAGGCTGCAACTTTGAGGGTGATTTGTTTTTCAGAGATAGAACTAATATAGTCCCCTAATAATAAAGGGTGAAGGCACACTTTTTAGCCTGATACAGAAGCCTCACCCTGACTCACAGACTCTGTCTCATCTCACACCCATCATCCTCCCAGATAAGACATGTACACCCTGGTCGTGGCCCAACAGACCTCCCAAAATCCTTTAAACACAGACAGCATGCTCTTTCTCACGTCTACACCTTCGCAAATGCTATTCTCCCTCTCTCTGCAACGCCCTTCCACCAACCCTTTCTAGAGAACTCCACCTCATCCCTTACAACCCAGTTCAAATGACACCTCCCCATGAAGCCTTCCCCAGGAGATATGCACCTCTCTGCCTTCCCATAGCACTCTGCAGACACCTTAGCACTAAATATTGGTATGAATTTTGCACTGTCACTTTCTGCACATGGCAAGAGTCATGTCTTCAGCATCTTAGCATTTCTGCTGGCACGTAGTAGGCGCTCAGAAAGCATATGAAGGCTAAAGATGTCAGTTACCATTTGCTCAGATCGTTTTATGGGCCAGCACAGATTATCTTCACTTCACCAACCTATTGAGGCAAGAACTTTGCAGATAAGAAAACCGAGGGTCAGAGAGGCTAGCACTTTGCCCAAGATCTCAGAGCTGCCTAGCGACGCATCCGGGATTAAAACCCAGAGAAAAACAAAATGAATTTTCCCAAAATATTTTTAGAGCTTTTGTCTGATTTATCCCTCCCACAACTTTATAGGTAGCTGGCGATCAAATGAGAGAAATGTATGCACAAAACATTTGCAATAAGTCTCGGCAAATGCAGTGGGTGACCATTGCTCTTAACAACCCGAGCCTCCTTCCTACAGACCCAGAAGCCAGAATCCAAATTCCCCAGGCCTTTTTCTTTTTAAATGTCTTCAAGCCCTGGCAGGTTCTATGCTTGCCCCTTACAACAAGGTGCTCTGACATTTCAGCAGCCACTCCTTCCTCTCTTCCCCCACACCACCTGCAGACAGGCAAAGGGAATCAGAGGGAGGCCTCTCAAGACGGGTGCTGTTTGTCTAACACTTTAATTTATTGTCCTGTTACTCCCGCTTCATTTGGTATTCAGTGTGATCGCATCCACCCAGATAATGAATGTATCTGGTAATAACATGGATGCCACATGCACTTACACTCAGCATTGTGCAGGGTTTTGCCAGCAGAGCTGCAACGTGGCTAGCTCAGGAACTCTGCCCATTTTAAAACTTTCTTGTTTTTTTTTTTTTTTTTTTTTTTTTTTAAGACAGGTTCTTGCTCTGTCATCCAGGCTGGAGCACAGTGGGGCAATCTCAGCTCACTGCAACCTCCACCTCCTAGGCTCAAGTGATCCTCCCATCTCAGCCTCCTGAGTATCTAGGACTACAGGCACCTACCACCATGCTCGGCTCAATTTTTGTATTTTTGGTAGAGACGGGGTTTCGTCATGTTCCCCAGGCTTCTGCCAACTTTAAAAGAAGGTTTTCCTTTCCCCACCCCCACCTTTTTCAGGTGGTTCAGGTATTTCTGCTGAATCGCACCTCTTTTGCCTCTCTGACTCATAATTATTTTTATGTTTGTCTTCGAACAAAGTCTCAATGCCCACCTGTTGGTTCACAAAGAAGGTTCTTTTGATGCCTCCTTCCGAAACAGGGCCTTCCAGTAGAACTGTCAGTGGTGATGGAAAGTTCTACAGCTGCAAGGTGCAAGATGGTAGCCACGTACAGTTATTGAGCACTTAAAATATGGCTAATGTGACTAAGGAACTAACTTTTACGACATATTTTATTCTCATTAGTTTGAATTTAAATAGCCACATTGGCTATCACGGGGGACAGCATAGTTTTAAAAACTAAAACTAGACTAGATCAGAGCTTCTCGAACTTAATGTTTATGCTCATTACCAAGGGATCTTGTTAAAATGCAGATTCCAACTTAGAGGTGGAGTGGAGCCTGGGATTCCACATTTCTAACAAGCTCCTGAGTGATGCTGCTAGTCCTCGGACCACCCTTTGAGAAGCAAATGATCAGGGTGGTGGTTACATTATCATTTGCATAATTCATTAAATTGAACACAGAAGGTTCCGGGACTTTCCTATTTTATGTACTACCTCAGTCTCTTGAAGGTTGCAGTATAATCTTCGAATCCTAAGTTCGGTGGTTCTCACCATTGGTTGCACATAGACTTAACAGAAAAATCACAGTGTTAAGGCCGAGTGCGGTCGCCCACGCCTGTAATCCCAGCACTTTGGCAGGCCGAGGCGGGCAGATCACGAGGTCAGGAGATCGAGACCATCCTGGCTAACACGGTGAAACCCAGTCTCTACTAAAAAAAATACAAAAAATTAGCTGGGCATGGTATTGCATGCCTGTAATCCCAGCTACTCTGGAGGGTGAGGCAGGAGAATCGCTTGAATCCGGGAGGCAGAGGTGGCAGTGAGCCGAGATTGCACCACTGCATTACAGCCTGGGTGACAGAGCAAGATTCCATCTCAATAATAATAATAATAATAGCTATCTTGGTTAAGCATGCTTTTATCTATACCCATAAACTCCAAAAACATCAGGTTATGGACGCAAGAGCATGGACCTTGTCGTAGTTGTCATAGATAGAAGTCATTATTCAAGGTAATTTTCAATTTTACTTTTTTGTTTGTTTGTTTGTTGTTTGTTTTGAGACAGTGCCTCGCTCTCTCAACCAGGCTGGAGTGCAGTGGTGCGATCTTGATTCACTGCAGCCTTAACTTCCCTGGGCTCAGTTGATCTTCCTACCTCAGCCTCTGAGGGGACTACAGGCACACACCGACACGCCTAATTTTGTTTTGCTTTTTTTTTTTTTTTTTGTACAGTTGGGTTTCACCATGTTGCCCAGGCTGGTCTCAAACTCCTGGGCTCAAGCGACCCACCCACCTCAGCTTCCCAAACTGGGAATACAGACATGAGCCACTGCACCCAGCCCTTGAATTTCACTTCAAAAAGTGGAAAAATGATGGGAAGATAACTTGTAAATCAATAGAAGGATCTACCTTCTATTGATTCCAAATGGTTGCATAATTATGCTATTTACCTGGAGATCTCACATGCTAGACGACAAATGTTTCTCTGCAATTATCTGATTTTTGCAATGCATAATTTAGGTGTTCAAGTTGTCAGGAAAGAGCACTTATCTATAAATATAAAATTATGTATGTGTATCATCAGGTTATAAGGTAATCAGTAAACAGGGTATTTAAGAAAAGTGTACAGTAATTACTAAAACTTGCTATTTGGGGCATATTATTTAACCAGGTAATGAAGTAGCTGAACACTAGTTTCTGTTTAAATGTCATTCATCTGCAGATAGGAAGACACTGCAGCTTTTAATTAAATCGTAGAATATCTCAGCTGTACTGTGCATTAGGTCGAAAGCTCTTTCTCTTTTATAGTGGGATGAACTGAGGTTTACTTCTCTAGCACCAAACCTAGAAATAAAGGTTATGAAATCTTCGATAGAATTTTCCACATCCCTTTAACATGTGCCTTACATGTAAAATGAGATAATTTTTATAAACATAAAAATTTACTTATAGTTGACTTCAGAACTGAGATGGAAGAACATAGTATCCAGAAACTAGTATTTGTTGAGTGCCTACTATGTGTTAGGTATTGCGCAAAGTACTTTGCATGTTTCACCTCATTAGAACCACCTGTCTTTTGTGGGTGATAAAACCAAGGTTCGGAGGGCTGATATTCACGTCCAAGGTCACACAGCTTTTGAGTGGCAGAGCTGGAATTCGAATCAAGCCAATCAGACTCCAAGGTCCATGTTCTGGCTGCCATAGCGTGAGCTCAGAAGCTGGTAGTTAAAGGGATGAATGCCAAAGTTTTCTTCTAATTGTCGGGTTCCATGATGCCAATTTTTGTAGCTCTACTCTTAAATGGCACAAAACTAGCATCTGGTGAACCAAGGCTCAGGGGAACCGAATTCTGCTGGATAGTTCTGTCATTTGTTGTATTTTGCAAAACAAAGCCTGTAGGAACTATATCATTTGCTGCAGACATTATGTCTTCCCTTGAGGGTGGCAAGCAGTAGATTTTAGGACATAACCAGAGTCCACAGAGTACAGATTTTGAACCTGAACTACCGGGGTTCACATACAGACTCAACTATTTTTTCATCCATGGATATAGGCAACTAATTTACCTTCTCTAAAGCCTAAGGACCCTCATGTGCAAAATGGTTTCAAACATATTATGTTACTACTCAACTGAATTTTATTTAATATATTACATACTTGGACCATAGCACATAAGTCAGATGTTGCTGCTGTCTTCATACTTACTTAGTTTCAAGTGCCAAGATGGAGTCATTCATCCATTAAATAAATATTTGTGGACTACAAGCTATGTGTCAGGCACTGTGCTAAGCCCTGCCTATATACTAGTGAACAAACAGATGCAGTCTTGCCTTCATGAAATTTGTAATCTAACTGGTGAGAAAAAAATGTATTGGTTAGAAATGCGTTTGGCTATCATTAATTTTTTTAAAAAAAGCCCCACACTGTCTTAAGCTATAAGTACATGTGGGACTTATAAAAAAAAGAAGCCCAGAATAAATAAACCTAGATTTGGCTTAGAAGCTCAGTGATAGCACGAGAGTCCTGGGACCATCCTGTCCTCTGTTATTCTCAGTGTGAAAATGAGGTCTCAGCTCATGGTCACAAGATGGCTGCCATGACTCCAAGCAATACATCTCCACATGATGACACTCTTCCAAAAGGAAGGAATCATTCTTTAATGAGAGAGGAAAATGTTTGTTCAAAACTCCTAGGAGATTTCTTAGGTGTCATTGGCAAGAACCGAGCCACTGAGTCACATGACTACCCCTAAACCAATTCCAGGCAAAATAAAGTGGTTAGACCAATTGTGATACATCTCTTGAGGCTGAACAATTACCTCTTTCTTTAGCAAAAAAGTTTAAAATGAGAGAAAAAAATGGGAGAATGTTTGTTGGACAGATGAAAGATGTTAGGTGCGGTCAGGAATACAAGAGACACTGCTGTGGGAGGGAGCCTGGGTTGAGTGTAAGGAGATCACCAGGAAATGCTGAGAAGCAGACCAGCTGAGGTGCCAAGTACCCAGTGGGAAAAGGAACCCAGAATATGCACCTGTTGGGGGAGCTGAGATAGCCAGACATAGAAGCAAAGGAACAGCACAGGGAGTCTCGAACTCCAGTGTCTACAGGGACCAGGTTGGCAATGAAAATGGGCAAAGTCATCTGGACAGAGGTCAAGACAAATGGGATGGGGTATGCCCCATCTGTCCAAAGCGACCAGCAGCTACTCCAGAATAGCCCACTATGGCCAGTGGGAATTCTGGTCCAGGGCTGTGAGAGCGTCTGACTCTTCAAAAGAGCCAGAAATCTAATCTAAAGAAATCTCCCAATTTTTAAGCATTGGTAACAAATTTAAAATAATGTTAATAAAATGGTGATCCAAGCAAAATATGTGCAGGCCAGATTCTCTGCATGGACCTTCAGTTAGCAGCCTTAGGAGTAATATTGCCTTGTCTAATCCAGGAGGCTCTCACAACAAAGCCGAGTGGGTGTGCATTGATTCCTGCTTCCTTGCATCATAATGCCCCAGCATGTTCCTAGACCCTAGTGTGCTCCTCAAGTAGTGTGTTTCCACTCTTTCAGCACCTTGCAGCCATCCATGGATGTCTTCCAGTCCTGGATCATCCTTATTCTGATATTCAGAAGGATCAGTAGAGAAAGCCGTGGAGGCCAATCATGACAAGCTGTTGAAAAACAACAAAGTTTTTTTTTGCAAAGTGTGTTTATCATTCATTTAACAAATATTTATGGGGTACCTACAGGGACCAGACACTGTCCCAGGACCTGGAAATATCATGAAACCAAGACCAAGACAGCCTCATTCCTTGGGAGAGTTTGCTTTCTCTGTGTCTTTGGTCTCCTTGGCTCAACTCTCTGCCCCATCTTTTCCAAGGTGGTATGGTGCCCACCACCACACATCCAAGATCTTTGTTTTGACCCTCTCTTTGCTAGCCCAACCTCACTTCCCTCATGTAGTTCCTTGGAGAATTCTCTACCTTTTGGCTTACTATGCTCCTCTTCTTAATTTGGGAATGCTACAGTAGATATTCTGATAGGAGAACATTCTTTCTGCCACCATCAAGCCTCAGTGTTAGGTGATCTTGAGTCACAGGGGCCATGATTGTTTTTAGAAGGTCTCCCCGCAGGGCTCTTGGAAGAGACACAGCATAAAGTGTCCTCTATGTCAGCACTGATGGAGTTCGGGTGTGAAACCTACCACCGACTCACAGTTCAGTGGAGTGCCGCTGGCAGAATGTTCACATCTTGCTGGGTGCTTCTCAGAGTCAGAGTCAGCGAAGACTTAACCCAATGGATTTCAATCCTGACTGCACACTGGAATCCATGACCAATGCCCCTATCCACACCAACTAAATCAAAATTCTTCAGGGTGGAGCCTGGAGCTCAGCATTATGTTAAAGCTCCCCAGGTTAGTTGAGAATCCGGTTGCAAACCCAACAGCTGCACCCTTATTACAGGGTGCAGCTCATGCACGAAGGCTTGTAGACTATTAGCTTCTGCTCTCGAAGTCCAACATTAGGATCTCAGCTTGGCTACAGACTGATCCAACTAACCTCTCCAGACTCAGTTTACCCATCAGTAAAAAGAGGATAGTCATAAATAATAACTCCCTTGGTGGATTAAATGAAATGATCAATGCAAAGGCCTTGGCTTATGATGAAAGCTATTATTAATTGTTTGTTTATTACCTATCTTCTTACTCTCCCCTCCCCATGGGGATCATCTGCCTGGTAAGATCAGCCCTGATTCTCAAATGATTTAGTGAGAGTTCCCAGGTTCTGTGTGTGTGAATGTGTGTATAAGTGTCTTTTATTTCTGTCTGCCTCCCTGACACTCCTCTACCAAAATATCACCAAGTTCTGTCACAGGGAGAGGCTTTGATAACTTGGAGGATACTTATGACTCAACGTAGCTGCCGGGATACATGGCAGAATTAGGAATGCCTTTTCCCCCTCTGTTTGCAACACTTTCTGGAATACGATCATGTTGTCTTAAAAGTGAAAAGTGAAGAAAATGGCAGCTCTGTTATTTTTAGGCACAATTACTGTCTTGAGAAACTCTGAATGGCTTTGTCACCTCCAAGCAGAACTAAGAGAAGCCAGCCCTCTCCCAGAGTGCTGTGTGGTAGCTGGAGCTGACAGTCCTTGCCAATAAGGTTTCTATACATATGTGCAGAATGGCATGATTGGGGAAGGATGCCATTATTACAAGCCTGGTGAGAAGACTTTCCAGAAAGAAAAACAATATTAGAAAATAAAAAGAGGAGAGGCAAATTTAACAGACAAGCTTTCTACACTTCCCACTGCCTCTAAATGTCACATCTCTGAAGACTCAGTTTGGTGAAAAAGCACCATTTGAGGTTGTGATGCTGGAGCCCCTACAATCTCACAGCAGAAAGATCTCATCCTGGAGGATTTCACAGGGTGGTGACAGGCAAGGAGAACATCAGCCTTGGAGACACACAGATTGTGAGTTCAAATCTCAGCTCCACCATGGTCTAGGCCAACCAATTTAACCTCTCCAGACTTAGTTTCCTCATCTTTAAAATGGGGGTAGTCACAAATCATACCTACCTTGCTGGATTAAATGAGATGATGAATATAAAGGTCTTGCCTATCATTAATTGTTCATTGTTCATTTATTCAACAAATAATTATTCAGCGCTTTCTCTCCATCCAGCATTCTTCCAGATGGTGGGGCCTACCTCCATGAACAAAACACATTTGGAGGGTGTGAAGGATTCAGTTAGCATGGCCAGAAAAGACTTCACTGAGAAGGTGAGGGAGACAGCCATGCAGATATCTGGGAAAGAACATGGCAATCAGCAAAGTTGCTGAAAAGGAAACAGGTCAGGGGTATGAGGAACAGCCAGGTGGCCAGGGTGTCCAGAGTAGAGTGAAAAAGAAGGAGACAGTAAGAGAGACAGGGTCAGAGAGACCACAGGAGACGGGGCTGCATGAGGCCAGCCAGACCATTGTAAGAGTTTGAGTTTTACTCTGAGTTGTGAAGTGTTGGAAGAGTTAGAGCACACAGAAGCAGCAGGATCTATTTCCATGTTCGTGCAATCCCTCCAGCAGCTTGGGAGAAGAGCCTGGAGGGAGAGGTAAGATTGGAGCAGGGAGAAGAATGTGAGGGCCTCACCCACTTCTAGATGCAATAGTATAGGGGCAGCAGTGGAAGGGGTAAGAAATGGCTGCACTCCGGGTATATTTTGAAGACAAATTCTGATGGAATTTGCTGACAGACAAAATATGGGGTGTAAGAAAAAGGGAGACATCAAAGATGACTCCAAGATTTAAGGCCTGTTTTTGGTTTTTATAAAAAAGTATAATTCAAAAATGGCTTCACTTCAAAATAGAGGACAGTCCTTTCCAAGAGGAAGATTGTAGTCTTATGCTGGCATCCATACATTTATCTACCTGCCTACATATCTATCTATGTATCTTATCTATTTATCCATCCATCCGTCCATCCGTTCATCCATCTATGCATCTATCCATCCATCTTCTGTACATCCATCTATCCATCCATTTATGTATCATCTATCTATCCATCTATCTATCCATCTATATATCTATCTATCCATCCATTCACCTGTCTATCCATCTGTCTGTCTTATCTATATACCTCTTCATCCATCCATTCATCCACTTGTCTATCCATATAACAGCTCCTTTTTTAGAGTAATCATAAACTTCTTGAAAACCAACATTAATAAACTAGTCTTTAATAATCCAGCATTAATCAACAGAGCAGCCTCCCTCCTAACCTAACACTGCCTTTGCCTAAGCAGTGGGAGAGCTGGATAACTTCCTTCAGCTTTGGTTTCTGCTCTGAGTGTGAATTCCCAAAATTCCACACAGATAATTGAGTTGTCTACTATTCCAGCAACACCACAGAAATCCCAATGAAATGGCTTTGAATGAAAGAAAGAGCTCCTGAGAAGGTAGCAGAGTGCCAACACTGCCAACATCTAGTGGTGTGATCCTAGGAGGAGTTGTCAGCCTCAAGCCTTGGTCTCTCTTTGGTAGGGAGGAGCCAATGATGTAAATCTGTCATCCTACTGGAAAGATGGCCAACCTTCAAGATGGCCTCATTGATTCTCTTCTCCTGATGGTTCCACTGTTGTGTAGCCCCTTCCCACATTTAACAGGCTGACTTGTATAACCAACAGGATATTGCAGAAATGATTGTGACTTCTGGTGTGTGGGTGTAAAAGACACGGCAGCTTCTGCCTTTCTCTCTCTTGGAGAAATCAAACACCATGTCATGAGGACACCCAAGCAGGTCTCTGGGACTGTCCATGTGATGAGGAACCTCCAGCCACCATCAGGCACCAACTTGCCAGCCATGTGAGGGCACCATTGTGTAAGTGGCTCCTCCAGCCCCAGTTGAGCCTTCAGATGACAGCAGCCCCTAACAACAACTTGACTATAGCCTCATGAAAGACCCTGAGCCAGAAGCATCCAAATGGGTAACTCCCAAATTCCTGACCACAGAAACTGCAAGATAATAAACGTTTATTAATATTGGAGGCTGCAACTTTGAGGGTGATTTGTTTTTCAGAGATAGAACTAATATAGTCCCCTAATAATAAAGGGTGAAGGCACACTTTTTAGCCTGATACAGAAGCCTCACCCTGACTCACAGACTCTGTCTCATCTCACACCCATCATCCTCCCAGATAAGACATGTACACCCTGGTCGTGGCCCAACAGACCTCCCAAAATCCTTTAAACACAGACAGCATGCTCTTTCTCACGTCTACACCTTCGCAAATGCTATTCTCCCTCTCTCTGCAACGCCCTTCCACCAACCCTTTCTAGAGAACTCCACCTCATCCCTTACAACCCAGTTCAAATGACACCTCCCCATGAAGCCTTCCCCAGGAGATATGCACCTCTCTGCCTTCCCATAGCACTCTGCAGACACCTTAGCACTAAATATTGGTATGAATTTTGCACTGTCACTTTCTGCACATGGCAAGAGTCATGTCTTCAGCATCTTAGCATTTCTGCTGGCACGTAGTAGGCGCTCAGAAAGCATATGAAGGCTAAAGATGTCAGTTACCATTTGCTCAGATCGTTTTATGGGCCAGCACAGATTATCTTCACTTCACCAACCTATTGAGGCAAGAACTTTGCAGATAAGAAAACCGAGGGTCAGAGAGGCTAGCACTTTGCCCAAGATCTCAGAGCTGCCTAGCGACGCATCCGGGATTAAAACCCAGAGAAAAACAAAATGAATTTTCCCAAAATATTTTTAGAGCTTTTGTCTGATTTATCCCTCCCACAACTTTATAGGTAGCTGGCGATCAAATGAGAGAAATGTATGCACAAAACATTTGCAATAAGTCTCGGCAAATGCAGTGGGTGACCATTGCTCTTAACAACCCGAGCCTCCTTCCTACAGACCCAGAAGCCAGAATCCAAATTCCCCAGGCCTTTTTCTTTTTAAATGTCTTCAAGCCCTGGCAGGTTCTATGCTTGCCCCTTACAACAAGGTGCTCTGACATTTCAGCAGCCACTCCTTCCTCTCTTCCCCCACACCACCTGCAGACAGGCAAAGGGAATCAGAGGGAGGCCTCTCAAGACGGGTGCTGTTTGTCTAACACTTTAATTTATTGTCCTGTTACTCCCGCTTCATTTGGTATTCAGTGTGATCGCATCCACCCAGATAATGAATGTATCTGGTAATAACATGGATGCCACATGCACTTACACTCAGCATTGTGCAGGGTTTTGCCAGCAGAGCTGCAACGTGGCTAGCTCAGGAACTCTGCCCATTTTAAAACTTTCTTGTTTTTTTTTTTTTTTTTTTTTTTTTTTAAGACAGGTTCTTGCTCTGTCATCCAGGCTGGAGCACAGTGGGGCAATCTCAGCTCACTGCAACCTCCACCTCCTAGGCTCAAGTGATCCTCCCATCTCAGCCTCCTGAGTATCTAGGACTACAGGCACCTACCACCATGCTCGGCTCAATTTTTGTATTTTTGGTAGAGACGGGGTTTCGTCATGTTCCCCAGGCTTCTGCCAACTTTAAAAGAAGGTTTTCCTTTCCCCACCCCCACCTTTTTCAGGTGGTTCAGGTATTTCTGCTGAATCGCACCTCTTTTGCCTCTCTGACTCATAATTATTTTTATGTTTGTCTTCGAACAAAGTCTCAATGCCCACCTGTTGGTTCACAAAGAAGGTTCTTTTGATGCCTCCTTCCGAAACAGGGCCTTCCAGTAGAACTGTCAGTGGTGATGGAAAGTTCTACAGCTGCAAGGTGCAAGATGGTAGCCACGTACAGTTATTGAGCACTTAAAATATGGCTAATGTGACTAAGGAACTAACTTTTACGACATATTTTATTCTCATTAGTTTGAATTTAAATAGCCACATTGGCTATCACGGGGGACAGCATAGTTTTAAAAACTAAAACTAGACTAGATCAGAGCTTCTCGAACTTAATGTTTATGCTCATTACCAAGGGATCTTGTTAAAATGCAGATTCCAACTTAGAGGTGGAGTGGAGCCTGGGATTCCACATTTCTAACAAGCTCCTGAGTGATGCTGCTAGTCCTCGGACCACCCTTTGAGAAGCAAATGATCAGGGTGGTGGTTACATTATCATTTGCATAATTCATTAAATTGAACACAGAAGGTTCCGGGACTTTCCTATTTTATGTACTACCTCAGTCTCTTGAAGGTTGCAGTATAATCTTCGAATCCTAAGTTCGGTGGTTCTCACCATTGGTTGCACATAGACTTAACAGAAAAATCACAGTGTTAAGGCCGAGTGCGGTCGCCCACGCCTGTAATCCCAGCACTTTGGCAGGCCGAGGCGGGCAGATCACGAGGTCAGGAGATCGAGACCATCCTGGCTAACACGGTGAAACCCAGTCTCTACTAAAAAAAATACAAAAAATTAGCTGGGCATGGTATTGCATGCCTGTAATCCCAGCTACTCTGGAGGGTGAGGCAGGAGAATCGCTTGAATCCGGGAGGCAGAGGTGGCAGTGAGCCGAGATTGCACCACTGCATTACAGCCTGGGTGACAGAGCGAGACTCCATCTCAAAAAAAAAAAAAAAAATCTGTTTCTTTGTTAACGTGTTAACGAAAAATGTTAACATATCCCAGACATTTTTTATTGTAACCTCACAAATTATAGGTGTATATATTTATGCAAGTGCCAAGTTAGTTATGATTTCTGAATACAATGTGGAATAATTAAATCAAGCTAATTAACGTATCACTTCAAATGTTTATTATTTTCTGCAGTGAAGACATTTGAAATTTATTTTCTTAGCGATTTTAACATGCATAATACACTATTTTTAACTATATCCACCATGCTGTGCAAAAGATCTCAAAAAAAGAAAACCCACAAACTTATTGCCGCTTTCTAGATAAGGCTTTTTCCAGAGGATGGAGGGTGAGGGGAATGGAAAGATGATGTTCCAAACATTTCATATGGCGTACTTCTACTCAAACATTATTTGTTGTTTATTTGGAATGCAAATTTAACTGGGCTTGTTGTAGCTGTTGCTATTTTGCTAAATTGATCAACCTTAGTTGCACATTAAGAGCACCTGAGAAGTTTCTTTTTTGACTGTCAATGCCCAAGCCTCATTCTGTCTCAAAGATCCTAATTGTCCTGGGCATACCCACGTTGCATGCTTTGAAAGCTCTCCAGGTGACTGTAATTTGCTGCCAGGGCTGTGAAGCACCAGGGAGCTCACTCTGTTTCCTCTCTCTTGGTGGTGAGGGATGATGGGAAGCTTTTTTAGCATCAGTTGGACCTGGTCCCACCACTTACTAAACAGTGGACCTTGAGAAATGTGCACCCATCTCAGAGCCTCGTTTGTAAAATGAGCACCCACTACTCTTATTTCATGAGAAGGTAAAACGAAACAGGTATGCCATGTGATCAAGTAGGCACTCAATGTATGCTGTCACCAAGAGGAAAATGCAACACTTGGGCAACTCCGGCCAGAATACTGTGGACCAGCACCATCCATCCTCATAAATCTACAACTGAAAGATAACAAGCTTGGTTAGACCTGAATTTTAATCGAGGCCAATAATGTGCCACCCTGGCAGCTATTAGCATCATCTGGGAAGACTTTTTCAAGGACCAGGGCGGGGACCCACACACAGGGATGCTGTGCCAGTTGTTTTGAGGCAAGGCACGGTCGTCAGGATTTTTGAAGCCTCTCAGCTGTTTCTTGTGGACAGAAAAAGCTGAACATTGTTTGTGTGGGGCTGGCTTTAATGCCAGGCTTCTGGCAAACTGTGTGAGCTCTCTGTGTCTTGGTTTCATCCCTGTTTCCACAGCATATGGACAAACCTTCTCTCTCTCACCAGATGATGAGAGAAAATGTGCTGAGAGATCAGAAGGAGGCCTGGAGATCACCCAGTCCAGCCTCCCTTATTTCACAGGTGGTGAAGCTGAGACTCAGGGAGAATGAGCAGTTGGTCCAAGCTCACTCAGCTAGGTGTGTAATTCACATGACACAACTTGACCCAGCTGTGGTTCAAAATCTATTTACTTTTATTGAACAAACACTTCTCAGCTTAGTATGTTCCAGATAGTTTGGTTTTAAATGTTTTACTAATAGTAGATACCCAATCCTCATAATACTTCTAAGAGGTCGGTGGTATTGGTGTTCATATTCCCATTTCACAGACTAAGCAGCTGAGGCCCAGAAAAATTAAGCAACTTGCCTGAGGCGATGGTGTATGGGAAGCTCTGTGGTAACTCAGTCAGTAGAGCACTAAGGGAAGGGGTTATTTTGTAACCCAAATTTACCAGGACATATACCTTCTCATCCTCGTTGCCAAAGGACAGAGATTTTAGAAGACAAGAATATTTTATCACTTTCCCTTTCTCCATCAGTAAAACAAACTATAAAGTGACTGAAAAAAGCCCCTTAACTTTTATAAGTAAAGAGATGCCACATCTCAGTAAACCAGCCTTCTGAACTCAGAGGCATTAAATGCTTTTTTAAGAAAAACCATGAACACTTTTTTTGTGCCAAGAAGGCTTTGCCAGTTAAGGAAATGAGAACTCATCAGCAGTGGCTGCTCAGTCGGTCAGTGTGATTAGGCAAAGCTTAGACCCCGGTCAAAATCTGCCCCAACCTTCTTTCTTCATCAGCCTCGGATTCTAGAAACCTGAAGGTCTCCTTGGCAAGTTTAGTTCCCCAAACTGTGGTTCCTGCTGAAGAGAGGAGAGGAGATCTTGGTCCGAAGTTTTGTATCTTTTCTGAGACCCTCACTTGCTACTTGGAATTGAGAACATTTGATCCAAGGCACCATTATTCCCCCTAGAAATTCATCTTTGTAAAACTCAAATCTGTTCACATCACGTCTACACTTAAAATTCCTCAATGTCTCCCTCTTACCTTATTGACAATGGCAAATCCCTCAGCGAGGTCTGATCACAGTCATTACTTTCTCTACCCCCCGCTCAACCCATCTCCCAGGCTCCTTTTGTAACTGCCCAACGGATTCACTTTGCGCACTGCCTAGACAGAGCCCATTTACCAAGACAGGGGAATTGCAATAGAGACAGAGTAATTCACACAGAGCCAGCTGTGCGGGAGACTAGAGTTTAATTATCATTACTCAAATCAGTCTCCCCAGGCATTCGGGGATCAGAGTTTTTAAAGATAATTTGGCGGGTATGGGCTTGGGAAGTGAGGAGTGCTGATTGGTCAGGTTGGAGATGGAGTCATAGGGGGTTGAAGTGAGATTTTCTTGGTGTTCCTGGGTGAGACGGCAGAACTGGTTGAGCCAGATTAGTGGTCTGCATGGTGTCAGCTGATCCATGGAGTGCAGGGTCTGCAAGATATCTCAAGCACTGATCTCAGGTTTTGCAGTAGTGATGTTATCCCCAGGAGTAATTTGAGGAGGTTCAGAATCTTGGAGCCAGAGGCTGCATGACCCCTAAACTGTAATTTCTAATCTTGTAGCTAATTTGTTAGTCCTGCAAAGGCAGACTGATCCCTGGGCAAGAAGAGGGTCTTCTGGGGAAAGGGTTATTATCAATTTTGATTCAGAATCAAGCCATGAACTGAATTCCTTCCCAAAGTTAGTTAGGCCTATGCCCAGGAATGAACACTGTATTCAGTGGACAGCTGATCAAGGACTCAGAAGAATGCAACCTTTTGTCTCTTGTCTATCCGTCACCTGGAAGCCCCCTCCCCACCTGGAGTTGTTCCACCTTAGACTGAACCAATGTACATCTTACACATATGAATTCATATCTCATGTGTCCCTAAAATGTAGAAAACCAAGCTGTGCCCTGACCACCTGGGGCACATGTCATCAGGGCCTCCCTGGGCTGTGTCCCGGCCACGTCCTTAACCTTGGCAAAATAAACGTTTCTAAGTTGACTGAGACCTGTCTCAGATATTTTGAGTTCTCAGTCTTAGGCATGTGTCTTTAAACTTACTGGGACTCATTGTCTCCGTCTGTAAAATGGAAATAATAATAAAAATAATATATTCCTCTAATAGTAGTTGTGAGGATTCAGTGAGGAAATGCGTGGGAACTGAATGCCTCATACCATGCACTCAGAACAAGGGAGTTGCTATTATTGTTATGAGAATGATGACAATGATGACGAGATTCACAGAGAGTCTCTGACATTCACACCTTCAAGTTTTGAACAAGCTGCATTTTCATACATTGCGTGTTAATGCCCCTAAATCCAATGCATATGCCCAACTTGAATTTTTTCACGAGTTATCATTTTACGGTAACTCTGTTTGCTCTGTGAGGAAGCTCCAGCACCTTCACTATCCTTGTTGATAAGATTTATTTAGCCATTTCATTATCTTCCACTCTTACTATTTTATAAAAGGTAACTGAAAACAGAAAAGGAAAAAGGACTAATGTAATAATAAGGGATCAAATCTCAGCCGAGACTGAATTGAGTAAGCACACCACAAATGGCCCACCTTTAAGTTCATTGAATTTAGGCCAGTTAATTGCGCCTTCAATTGTAAAAGGAAGAGGACAAAATGAGACCATAGACTGGTGCTGGAAATACTGCTTCCGAGTGTGTCTAATGGATAAACTGCAAAAAACATTATGCTAAGTGAAAGAAACCAGGCACAAAAACCCACATATGGCATGATTTCATTACATAAAATGTGCAGAAAAGGAAAATCCATGGAGACAGAAAATAGATTAGTAGTTGCCTCAGGCTGGGGTTAGGAAGGAGAGTGACTTCAAATGGGCACGAGGCTTCTTTCTGGGGAGGTAGAAATTACTTGAAATAAGATTGCAGTTATGGTTGCACAACTCTGTAAATATATTAATTGTCACTGAGGTCTACACTTGAAATGGGTGCAGTCTATGGTATGTGAATGATGCTTCAGTAAAGGTTAAAAAAAGAACGAGGGGGGGAAAAAAAAAGCAAGGAGTAACTAAAATCTTAGCATATTTGTCGCTCTTTAGGGAGCGACCTCCACACGTGCACACACGCACATATGCACACACACGCACAGTCTGATCACATGTAAATCCAGCATTTGAATTTCCACACAATTACTATTTGCAAGTGTTGTATAGAAAAGTGTTTACTTGGCCGGGCGCGGTGGCTCAAGCCTGTAATCCCAGCACTTTGGGAGGCCGAGAGGGGCGGATCACGAGGTCAGGAGATTGAGACCATCCTGGCTAACACGGTGAACCCTCGTCTCTTCTAAAAAATTACCAAAAAAAAAAAAATATATATATAGCCAGGCGTGGTGGCGGGCACCTGTAGTCCCACCTACTCCGGAGGCTGAGGCAGGAGAATGGCGTAAATCCGGGAAGCGGAGCTTGCAGTGAGCTGAGATCCGGCCACTGCACTCCAGCCTGGGCGACAGAGCGAGACTCCGCCTCAAAAAAAAAAAAAGAAAGAAAGAAAAGTGTTTACTTTATGTTGGGCTGTAAATTTCTGGAGGGCAAGAATCTCCTTCTTCCTCTCTATCCCCTTAGCCCATTGCCAGCGCTTAGTAAATTTCGCTGAACTGAAGAGAAATAAACTCCTTTCCTATTGAGAAGTGCTGACAGAGAGGCTTCTGCAAACCAAAGAATGGGCCCTCGCCTCTGTAGAACTGCTGGTCCGATAAGTGGTATGCCCAAATGTGGCTCTCTCATCCCATTTCAGATGGTTTGCTAAAAAAATTATAAACAAACAAATAAAATTAAAAGCCAGCCTGTGGCAAGCAAATAAATTTTCAACAGCTCTCTCCAGTCTGGCCTTTGCAGCTTACTCGACTGTTTCATGTCATGACCAAAGATACTGCCCTCCAAGTCTTTCCACAAATGGTGAGTTTGCCGACACGGGTTCCCGAGTCCACCATTGAGCATCTACGTGTTTGTTGTCCATGGCTCCTGTAACTACCATGGGCTTCTGGGAGCCTATATAGTGCTAGGTTTGTCTTAGCACTTAGCACACAAGTTCTCCTTACCAAGCGGAGCGTTGCAAACCTTCCTGATGACCCTAACAAAAGCGTCCACAACCATTCAGTCTCCATTAAATGGTGACTGACAAGGAAGGGACCTGGCTTAATTCTCTGCACTGTGCATCACGAATTACAATCAGAACACGCTGCAAAGGGGCATATTTGCATGCGAACGGGGGGCTTCCGGGCATGATTTTGCAGGAATTGCTCTCCCGGTGCTGCTGGAGTATTGTCTGTAAAAGATTTACTTGGAGGAGAACAGATTGGTATCAAGGAGCGGGCAGAATTTATACGAAGGATTTACAGGCTTGAGCTGAATGTGAAGAATAAACCTTTAAACAAACAGATCCGCTCAGAGACAGAAGAATGCAATGCAAGGGCCCAGTGATATGTGTTCTGAAGGTAGTAACTGCACCCCTCACCAGCCAGACGAGTGGGGCAGGTCAGTGTACAGGACTGATTCCCAGTACCCTCCTCATTAGGATGGAAGCGACGTCACAGCCATCGCAGGCAGCTATTATATTGACGCTTGGGTATCTCTTCGTTTCTTTGTTCAAAGTGGGGCAATGTGTTTAGCAACAAACGTCTGCTCCTCTCCGAGGATCAGCAGGGGATTAAGAGCCCAGAGATTTATAAATGTCACGGCTCGCTATGCCTGGCAGCAAAGAGCCTGGAGCTGAGACGTTGAGTCCACAGACACAGCGGGAGTCTATCCCACACACATGTGCAAGCAAGCACTCCCAGGGAAGACACTGGACTCAAACTCAGAATCCCTCCAGACTCTGAAAATTTCGCAATTAAGTAGCTTATTTGAAGTAAATAAAGATAATAAAGGCTGACATCAATTATGTTTCTCAGCCCTGAGCACCTACGAAGCATTATATGGTTTATATCATGCATTCAACAAATATTTTTAAAAGGCTTACCGTGTGCCAGGCACTGTCTGGGGATACAGCAGCAAAGCCAGCAGGTAAATATCCTTGCCTTCTTGAAGATTACATTCTACTGGTATATTTCCGGGAGGGAGAAAAGGAGGTGAAGGGAGCAGAGAAATACATCACATAACTGTGCTTTAATATAAAGTACATAGTGTATAAGCATGTAAAATATGTCAGGTTGCTACAAACACTCAGAGAAAATATATCAAGAGAGAGGCATGGACAGCAGGGGTGGGTAATTCAATAGGGTGGTCCAGAAAAGCCTTCTTATACATACGCAAGTGAAGATCTATGGTGGGGGCAGATACCTTGGGGAAAAGGTTCCAGGCAGAGGGATTGTATATTTGCATTTGTGCAACCGTAACCACATTAATTTTAGAACGTTTTCATCGCCCCAAAAGGAAACCTCAGGCCCCCTGGCACTCCTCATTTCTCCCCCTCTCTCCTTCCATCACCTCTGGCCACCACTAATCTGTTTTCTGTCTTTCTGGGTGACTTTTGTATTTAAAGGATGATGCATACAGAAGAGATTACAGAAGGCGTGAGGTAAAAGAAGGTGACCGCTTACAAGGCTGTTGTCATGAATCAGGCAATCCTCACTGAAATTTTATGAGAATTCTATGATTATGCCCACTTTACAGATGAGGAAACTGAGGCTCTGAAATGTTGACTTGCCTAAAGTCTCATGGCTAGAGAGGAGCAGTGGCAGGAATTGAGACCCAGTCAGTCAACCTTGGGCAGCCAACCATTACTCGTCCTGCCTTGAGGGATTTGTGTTCCTGGCTCCCCTCCTCCCTCCCTAATAGGATTACACATTTCCTTCCTCAGTCACTGCTCTGCAGTACTCCCTGGTAAAGGAGGTGGAGGACTTTCCCTGCCTATTGAAGTAGAGTTTGGACCTGTGGCCGGCTTTGGCCTACAGGATGTTAGGCTTTAAAAGTGTTCACATGGTTGGCATGCCCTCTTACGCTTCTGCTAGCACCATGAAATCCAAATCCCAGGTAGCATTGGCCCCAAAAGAAGAAGGTGACATGTACGGAAGACTTGGATCCAACCCTGGTCCGGGAAGCAGGTCCAGCTAATTCCAGCCTACATCCGCCAAACTCCAACCCACCTACAGACTCATGAATGAGAAAAATAACGTTTAAGGTATGAAGCCACCAAGTTGGGTTATACATTGTTATTTTAGTAGACACTGACTAATCTACAAACAAACTACAAACAAACCTCCAATCTCTGCAGCCTCTTTTGGATAATAAAACAGGAAGCTAACTAGCGGTATTTTGGTTTCCAAAGCTTTTTTGGATGCACATTCTCGTTGAGCCCTCACAGCAAACCTATAAACTGAATGCTTTCATTTTCCTTTTTATAGAGTGGGATCCTGAGGTTCAGAGATGCAAAGCCTCTCGCTTCAATTTGTAAAGGTCGAATGCACAATCCAGGTCTCTGCAAATCTTCCAACCTCAAGTCCAGCCCTCTACTGCCTTTCAGCCTCCATCCTCTCTCCTGAAGTGTTCATTATCAGTATTTTATAATTGATTAACAAACGCACCGAAAGGAATCCAGCAGAAATATCCGATGGCTCAGAATTTAAACAGCTCGCACTAAGCCTGAACATTCGGTGTTAAGACCTGTTCCCTCCCAGCCCCCACCACTCCATGAGGGTTTTTCAGCACAGCTTTTATCAAGCTGCATTTTGATTGCTGAGCTTCCACATCCATCTTCCCCACTGGACTAAGCTTCCAAAGTAAAAGGGCCAAATGCTTTTCCTCTCCAGTACCCAGTGCTTTGCGCACAGTCTGGCCCAGGACAAGTATGATTTTTCAGTAGATTCATTTAAAGGTAGCAATTCGTTTTCCAATATTCAGTTCAACTCAATGTGCATTTGATTAAGCACTGGTTGTAAAATGGAGACACTGATATTCCAAAGAGGAGTGTTGGTAAGAATGCCATTTGATCCCGCAGTTTTTATCCTCCTGACTTTGCACCAGAAGACATTTCACCCTACCCTGCCTTGGTTTAGCCATCAATATGCTAGCAGACTGTGTGTGTACATGTGTGTGCATATGTACATGAGTGTTTGTATGTGTTTATATCTGAATCTGTACGAATAGATGCCGATGTATGGGCATATGTGTGCATACATTTGCATATATGTGTGTATATATATGGCTGTGTGGGTGCATATGTATCTCTGTGTGCATGCTGTCTATGTATGCATATGTATGGGTGTTTGTGTATATGTGTATGTGTGTGGCTGTGTGCATGTGTGTACATGTGCATAAGTGTCGTCATGTGCATTTCTATGTGTGCATATATGGATGTATATGTATAACTCCGTGTGTATATGCATATGCATGGGTATGTCTGTGTGTTCATGTGCATGTCTGTGTGTGCATATATGTGTGTGTGTATGTGCAACTCTGCATGTATACGCATATCCATGCTTATGTCTGTGTGTTCATGTGCACGTCTATGTGTGCATATATGTGTGGTTTTTTTTTATTTTTAGTTGACACATAATAATTTTACATATTTATGGGATACAGAGTGATATTTCAATACATTTATACAATGTGTAATGATCAAATGAGAGTAGCATATCCATCACCTCAAACATTTATCATTTCTTTGTGTTGTGAACATTCAAGATCCTCTCTTCTGGCTTTTTGAAAGTATACACTAAGTTATTGTTAACCATATTCATCCTACAGTAATACAGAACAGTAGAAATTATTTCTCTCATTCAGCTGTAACTTTGTATCCACCAGCCAGCCTCTCCCTATCTTCTCTTCCTCTACTCTTCCCAGCCTCTTACAACTACAGTTCTACTCTCTGTTTGGTGAGCACAAATATATTAACTCCTGCGTATGAATGTGACCTCATATATAGGTGTTTGCACCTGCAGGTGTATCTGTGACTATGCGTATGTTAGTGCATGTGCATATATGCCTCTGTGTATGTGCATGCTTGTGTGTATATGTGTGTGGCTGTGTGCATGCGTGTGTTTGTGTATATGTGTGTGCCTATGTGCATGCATGTGTGTTTGTGTATATCTGTGTGGCTGTGGGCATGCATGTGTGTTTGTGTATACGTGTGTGCCTGTGTGCATGCATGTGTGTTTGTGTATATCTGGTTGTGTGCATGCATGTGTGTTTGTGTATAAGTGTGTGGCTGTGTGCATGCATGTGCGTCTGTGTATATGTGTGTGGCTGTGTGCATGCATGTGTGTGTATATGTGTGTGACTGCATGCATGTGTGTGTATATGTGTGTGGCTGTGTGCATGCACATGTGTTTATGTATATGTGTGTGACTGTGTGCATGCATGTTTATGTATGTGTGTGTGGCTGTGTACATGCATGTGTGTGTATATGTGTGTGGCTGTGTGCACGCATGTGCAATGTGTGTCTGCATGTGCAAGTCTATGTGCATGTGTATGTGCTGTCTCCATCTTCTCTCTTCTCCTCCACTTTCTCTCCTGTCTCCATCAATCTCTGTTTCTCACAGTCTTCTTTTCAAATAGATAAACCATCAGTCTTTGATTAAATCATAAGTGAATATCGTTCTTTCCAACTGCAAATATTTATGGAGTACGTTCTTTCTTTCTTTCTTTTTTTAACGGAGTTTCACTCTGTCACCCAGGCCGGAGTGCAGTGGTGTGACTTCATCTCACCGCAACCTCCACCTCCTAGGTTCAAGTGATTCTCCTGCCTCAGCCTCTTGAGGAGCTGGGACTACAGGTGCCCACTACCATGCCCAGCTAATTTTTTGTATTTTTAGTAGAGACAGGATTTCACCATGTTGGCCAGGCTGGTCTCAAACTCCTGACCTCAAGTGATCCACCTGCGTCGGCCTCCCAAAGTGCAAGGATTACAGGCGTGAGCCACCATGCCTGGCCATATGGAGCACTTTCTATGTGCCATGCACTAAGTCTCAAGTATAAGGCAACAAAAAAAAAAAAGGACAGAAATCCTGCCTTTGCAGAGTTTTCATTCTGATGATGATTTCTACCACGTATTACTGGTATGGTAAAAGCAATCAGCAACTAACAAAACTAGCAGGGTTAAAATGACTAGAATGTGTAATGAGCTGAAATTGACAGGAAAGAAAAACAAGTATTGCTAATAACAAAATTTAAATCTACAAAATTTGATTCAGATGATTTTCACTTACTAGAAAGAATGGCCACAAAAGGATCAAACACACGAACAAGAAAACCTCTCCCAATAGCAGAAGTTAGAATCAGCAAAAAGTTGGTCTATAAAAAGAGACTGATGAGTCAAATGCCTGTTGTAAATTTAAACAGAAAATAATTGATCCCATGAAAATAATGTTACTACAAATAGACAGTCTAATGGAAAAAAATGGAAATGATTTAGTCGAGCTGTATAAAAAATTAAACTCCGGATTAAAATGGCTTAATGAAATTTGCTCGGCAAAACAGGTTGTTCCAGAAAATTAATGTCACAAGAATTCTCGCACTGATGTTTGCATTAAAGATGTACATGAGGCTGCAACAATGGGGTAAAAATTGAGGAAGGTACACAATAGTCTTCATCTGTGTCGTATAATGCATTGATAGACACAGCTCTAGGCTAGTCAGCGAGAATGTGAGAGCTTTTTGGAGCACTAGCAGCATCAGATTGGAGTGTGATGAGAAGCTGCTGGCTTAGCCTCTCTGCCCCATGCTTTTTAAGCATTACTGTGTATCTAAGATACAATCTTGTTAAAATGCAGATTTTGATGCAGCAGGTCTGGTTCTCTCAGAAGATTCTTCATTTCTAACAAGCTCCCAGGTGATGCAGATGCTGCTGGTCTGCAGACCACACTTTGAGGTCTCTTCTGACACTCTGTGCTGGGCCGACAGCTGCTCGGGGGCTGGAGCACTCCTCACCACTCCCAGCCCTGGGATCACATGCCTGCTTTGCATGGTCTCTCCATGGAAAGGTGGCTGGCGTGGTCTTGCATAATTTCAAAGATCTGCAATGCAACTCGATCACCAGGTCCCAAGCCCTTAATGAGCCAGCCCTTGGTGTGAGTGTCGATCCTGCCATTTACCTTGGTTTGACCCTCATTCTCCAATCAGAGAATGTTCAGGGATTTACTAATATAATCCTCTTCGTGATTCCAGCAGTCTGGTGAGGTGAAACAAGTCTAGACTCTGAAAGCTGCGAGTTCTCCATTCAAATGCTGACTCTTCCATTTACAGGTCTTAAGAAAACCTTAGGTGTCCTTTGGGCCTTAGTTTTCTCATTTGTGTAATGGAAATATGAAGGTGGAATGAGAAATTTCATATAAAACACACAGCACCTAACAGGTGTGATGTTCAGTACATATTGGTTTCTATCTGCACCAAAGATGAATTCAGGCCCCTGCAGCATGTGAGGGTGAGTTACTCCAGAGGTTTGGGTTTTCCTGGCACCCTCTAAATTGCATTCATAGGCAGATGCCAATGACTGAATCACTACTCTAGCTGGGATGGGTGTCCACAGGTTGACACCGCAGAAACATGGAGCACAGAAACAGAACATTTTTTTAAATAGGACTCACTTCCTTCTTGCAAAAGGAAAACAATGCCAGCTTCGGCAGACATTAGCAGTCAGCTCCTGTCTCCAGATTAGAACTGACTGGTCCAGGGGCCTTGGGCTCGCTACCAAAGTGACCTTGGGGTCACTTTAAGAAAAGAAAAATAACAGAGCAAGTCAAATGTTCCCCTTTTACTGCTGCCAACGAATCTCAAATGAATTTCAAAGTACTTAGAATTCAGAAGGATGGGAGACCAAGCTCTTGGCCATGGTCCTGAATCTGCAATTTTGGAACATCAGTTCCCAGGGGTGGACACAGACCACAGGTGCAGAAAAAAGACAGTGCTCACCTGTAACACCCTTGGTGAGAGGGTCTTCCATCACCCAGAGAAGGGAAAACCCGTGGCACAAACTGGAACCCACTGGGGTCTGATGGGGATATGTGATTGTAGACAGGACAGTGGAGTCAGAACAATGCCTTTGGAGTTATAATGACCAGGGCCCAGACTCAACCCTGACACTTCCTGGCAGTGTGTCATTGCCTGACCTGAGTCACTTTGCCTCTCTGAGTCTCTATTTCCACATCCGTAAAATGGAGATAATAGCACCTACCACATAGGGTGTTGTGAGGATTGAATGAGTTATGCATAAAATGCTTTGCGTAGGATCTGGTCTAGAGAAGAGTTGCCTTAGCCTGGGCTCCCACCATGGAATGTAATCCCTGAGGTAAGAGTTCAGGGCAGGCAGTTTGCTTGGGGAAGTGATCCCAGGGGACAGGAATGCAGGACAAGGACTAGTGGAACGGAGAAAAAGAGAAATACATAGAGGGTATGTCCTTGGTTGGTCACCACCACAAGCAGATAGGGTTCCATATCACCAGGATTTTCAGAGGTGCTATCTGCTCCAAAGCCATAAGAAGGGATCATTGATCCATTCCCATGGTAGAGGGCACTCTCCCACATGTTCAGACTTTCTGTACCTTAGTGTCAGGAGGATCATCATGGGCATCCTACAAGACAGCCTCATAGAAGCCCTGGGGCAGAAAGCAAGAGGAGAGGTACTCTAAGGTTACACACGAACAAAGCAGAATGCTGCAGCAATGGCTGGAGAAGTTAATGAGCCAAAAAGGTAAGATGGAGAACATGTATTCAATACAGAATTCAAAAATGTTAGTGGACCAATGGAGGTGATGCCGATGATGATGGTGATGATTGAGGTGATAACGATGATGAGGATAGTGATGATGATGATGATGATGATGATGGAGATTATAATGATATGGTGATGGAGGTGATGATGATGAAGGTGATGATGGTGATGGAGGTAATGATGTTGATGAAGGTGGTGACTATAAAGGTGATGATGATGAAGATGGTGATGATGGAGGTTATGATGGTGGAAGTGATGATGGTGATGGAGGTGATGATGATAATGATGATGGAGGTGATGATGAGGATGGTATGTCAAAGAGACCCCCTTATCTTCTTGTATTCCCTCTTATTCAACTGATCACCTGGTGAGGTTAGAAATACCTGAGGATTCTAAACGCCTGTGATATAATTACTCTCCTCCTTACTTTGTGACCTAAGCCAATTCATCTCACTCTGTGGCTCCCTGGCATACCACAAAGCACTGATGTTGTTCCTGTGTCTCTCTCCTTCCTTCCTCTTCATCCCCCAGTCTTGGTGTCTGTAGGCCAGGACAGCCCACTGGTTGCCAGAAGCCAATTAAATCCCCATCCATGGATGCAATTTCCAGTTACCGGACTAGATACTATAGCTTCACTTATACACTTGATCTCACTATCTACTCACCTCCAGAAACTGCCCTGTTTCCAAAACATATAAAGAGAAAAAGATTAGTGTGTATTCAGCTGTGACAATATCGTATCTGTTTGATGCATTGAGCAAAACCATATTGGCAAATAGTAACAGATATGTTTCTAATCCTCTCCCTAATTTCCTATTGATCCTTTTGCCAGCCTGGGATGCCAGGACTTTCTTTGTTCTCTGTTTCAGAGAAAGAATGTTACATAAGAAATTTAGAAAGAGGAGGAGAATCAGTTCCATGATTTTGAGTTTCAAGACAAGCTTTTGAGATTTGCTTCTGTGTGGCAGAAACAGGAGTTTGAGAGAATAGTTTTCTGCGTTTTGAAATCCTAGGTTTTGACCATCAGAAATCAAGACCCTGTAAGACTCTAGGCATAGAAATTGTGCCGTTAATAATAGATTCAGAAGAATTTATCATCAATCAGAGTGTATTTCTCTGCCTTCAAGGAGTCAGAGATTGCAAGGATTGAGTTCAGTTAGGGAGAAGAGCAAGGAAGATTATATGTTGCTATATCCCTGAGAAGAGATTTTGAACCCTGCCCTATTACTCTCCCAGGTCAAATCTCAGGAGAACATAACTGAAGGAAAGAGAATATGCTTGGGGAACTGAGAGCAGAGACCTGTTTCTTGTTCTCCAGGTGAAGGTTCGGGGGAACGAGTCCTAAAATGACCCCCAACAATTCTTACCTCCTGAAGTTCACACCCTGTGTAAACCACTCTCCTGGTATATGGGTTGATGGGTTGGAATTATTGACTTGTTTTTCATGAGTAGAGTATGGCAGAAGCAGTGGGATTCACTTCTAAGATCAGATTACAAAAAGACCATTGCTTCTGTCTTGGGTCATCTCTCTCTCTCTCTCTCTCTCTCTCTCTCTCTCTCTCTCTCTCTCTCTCTCTCTCTCTGGCTTCCCTGGTTCTGATCCTCAGGGTTATCTGTGGATTCATTTTGGACCCACAATATGTGGTACCAGCTTAGATCTAGCACTGAGAATCCAATCCTAGCTCATTTTCTGGGATCCTCAAATATTGTCCAGCTGACTTATTCATTTGTTATCCAAATGATCCTCCTTGTTCAGAAAGAAGAAATAATCAACTCCCCAGACACCTAGAGATAAAGCAGTTGCCTGCTTAGAATGGTAATGGGCTATGAACTTATTAACAGGAGATAAGCCAAAATCATTTGGTCTCTCCCTCTCAGTTCTTTTATTACCCCTTTATCAGAAGCTGTCTTTTCTAATTTTAGCAGTTCACTAATGGTAAGTGGTACTAGGTTGCTAAGGAATTTTAGAGCTGCTCTCACTGCAGCATGAAAGAGCTTAGGGATTTTGAGTCCAATAGACAAATGCCAATAGACAGCCGCATGCCTCAGTCAGTCAGGATGAGCCAGGTTTTAGTCCAGTAACAAACAGCCCTCAAATCTCCATAGTTTAACATAGGAAAATTTTATTTCTCAATTATACTACATGAACCACTAGGTCAGCAGGGCATTCTGCTCCACATAGTCACTCAGACCTCCAGGCTGTAGAGGCCCTACCAGCTTGTAGATCTGGATATGTGACGCCCTTATCTGCTACAGCTAGGAAAGAAAGAGAAAAGCATGCTCCATCTCTACAGCACTTCAGCCCAGAAGCAATATACACCATTTCAAGCCTAAATGAGTAGCATGGCTCCACTTAACTTCAAGGGATCTGGTAAACATGGCCTTCCACATGTACAGGAAAGAAAGGAGAACAGGTACTTGTGAGAGCTAGCAATGTCTACCACAGTGAGACCACCATTCCTACCAGAAATGAAACCTTCTCTCTTAAGATGGACATGGACATGCACAGGGAAGCATTGATAAAATCTAACATTGGCCTGAAGGACTTTCTTTTTCTCTTTTTCTCCATCAAGGAACAAAATAGCTCCAAGCCTCATGGAGCCCTGGAACACCTCCTCCATTAGTTCTAGGATAGAACCGTTCTTCACTGTAATTGGTACTTTGTGAAGTCAAAGACTGTTAGACCTTAGAAGGACCCTCAGGATTATCAAGTCAGGTCTTATTTGGGGCAATTGAGGATATAGAAATCCAGAGAGGAATGGGAAGTATCCAGAATTATACTTGTATTCATTTTCTTAAGGAACATTTTGGAGCACCTGTTACATTCCAGGGACTCAAATTTTAAAATAGGAACAGAGAAATAAAGAAGATAATGGCATTGTCCTCAAAAGGTCCAAGGAAGCCCATTAGGGAAACTGACATGAAGGCAAATAAATGAAGAGCTCTGTGTGTGTGTGTGTGTGTATGTGTGTGTGTGTGTGTCTGTGTGTCTGTATATCTGTGTGTGTGTGTGTGTGTGTGTCAGAGAGAGAAAGAGAGAGAGAGAGAAAGGTAAAACAGAAAGATTGATTCAGTGTCCCATGAGGGAATAGAGAAACAGGAAGGAAGATGGCAAATCTGCCATCCCATCCAAATAAAGTTTAGTGGGGAGGTGATGCCAAGAGAATTTTTTCTCCTTCTAACTTTTAGTTTAGATTTGGGGGGTACATATCCATGCTTGTTACATGGGTAAATTGCCTATTGCTGGGGTTTGGTGCACAAATTATTTCTTTTCCCAGGTAATAAGCATAGTACACAGTATGTAATTTTTTTATCCTTACCGTCCTCCAACCTTCCACCCTCATGCAGGCTCTGGCATCTGTTGTTCCCTTTTTTGTGTCCACATGTACTCAATATGTAGCTCCCACTTATAAATGAGAACATGTGGTATTTGTTCTTTTGTTCCTGCATTAATTTGCTTAGGATCATGGCCTTCAGCTGCATTGATGTTGTGGCAAAGGACATGATCTTGTTCTTTTTTATGGCTGTGTAGTATTCCATTGTGTGTATATACCACATTTGCTTTGTCCAATCCAACATTGATGGGTGCCTAGGTTGATTCCGTGTCTTTGCTACTGGGAATGGTGCTGTGATGAACATATGTGTGCATCTGTCTTTATGGTAGAACCATTTATATTCCTTTGGGTATATACCCAACAATGGGATCACTGTGTCAAATGGTAGTTCTGTTTTAAGTTCTTTGAGAAATCTCTAAACGGCTTTCAACATTGGGCGAACTAATTTACATTCTCACCAATAGTACATAAGCATAGCTTTTTGTCTGCAACCTCGCCAGAATCTGTTACTTTTTGACTTTTTAGTAACAGCCATTCAGACTGGTGTGAGGTGGTATCTCATTATCGTTTTGATTTGCATTTCTGTAATGATTAGTAATGCTGAGCATTTTTTCATATGCTTCTTGGCCACTTGTGTGTCTTCTTCGAGAAGTAGCTATTCATGTCCTTTGCCCATTTTTAATGGGGTTGTTTGTTTTTTGTTTGTTGATTTGTTTAAGTTTCTTACAGATTCTGGATATTATACCATCTTCAGATGCATAGTTTGTAAATATTTTCTCCCACTCTGTAGGTTGTCTGTTTATTCTGTTGGTAGTTTCCTTTGCTGTGCAGAAGCTCTTTAGTTTAATTAAGTCCCAGCAAAGTGAAATTTTGAAGCAAGTAGGAGTTCACCAGGTTTGGGTGGAACAGGCATTCCAGGTCTGGGGGATAGCACAAGCAAAGGCAATTTTCAGATTCAGTTATTGCATCCAGGTCTCTGATACCAGATTTCACATTCCCTTCCCTATATCCCAGGACCTAACACAGTATCTGGCATATAATAGGTGTTCAACCAATGCATGCTGATCTGAGCAAATGTGTCTCCCTGTGTCTCAGGGTTATCCAGAAGACACTGTTGACTGAAGCTTATATGATAGCCACATAAAGCGTCGACCCAGGGCTTCTTTATACTGCAAGGTGCTTCCTCGGGTGTTCCTGGCAGGTGGGGCCCAGAAGAAGGCAGGGGACACAAAGTGCTGGTATGGGTACTTCACAGCATTCCAGGGCCTCACCGCTGGAAAACTCCCCATTTCTAAACTTAGCACAGAGCACTGGTGCATTTGCCTCCTGCATGAGAGAAGATTAATCTACCCTCACCTCTGCTTATGTGTTAAGCCTTTTGTATCAGTGTTTGCTGCAGTTAAACACAGAGTGTGTTGTGTAAATAGTACTGTAATTATGGCATAGACAGAGGGAAAATTCTAAGTTCAATCACATTTAGTCTGGTTGGCCAGAAAAAGTGTCTCAGCTGCTGAAATTAAGGGAAAGGGAAATAGTGTTCATCACTGGTTTTTAAAATTTTTTTTTGGCCGGGCGCAGTGGCTCAAGCCTGTAATCCCAGCACTTTGGGAGGCCGAGACGGGCGGATCACGAGGTCAGGAGATCGAGACCATCCTGGCTAACACGGTGAAACCCCGTCTCTACTAAAAAAATTCAAAAAACCAGCCGGGCGAGGTGGCGGGCGCCTGTAGTCCCAGCTACTCGGGAGGCTGAGGCAGGAGTATGGCGTAAACCCAGGAGGCGGAGCTTGCAGTGAGCTGAGATCCACTGCACTCCAGCCTGGGCGACAGAGCGAGACTCCGTCTCAAAAAAAAAAAAATTTTTTTTAAATGATCCTTATTGGGGAAAAAACAGTAATGTTCTTGCTGCCAGGAGTGTTCTAGAAAGCCTGCTTCACATTCCTCTTGACAGCAGAGAAAAGGTAGCAAGCACATCCTCTGGTTATTTAAAAGAAAAAGCAATTCCCCTCCTGAGCCAAAGAGACCCAGCAAATGTGTTTACCTGAGCCTTCAGATGGAGACTAATCTCTGTTAAAGCAGGTATCAACTAACAGCAAAGAATAAATGCTTATAATGAGGGGAAAGGTCGTTTATTGTTTAGAAGGAAAAGAAAACCCTTGTCCTTGCCGCTTAGTAAATTAGGATGCGTCTTAGGAGTTGAGTCCCATCTCTCTCTCCCACTGCAAGAACTCCTGGGAGGGATCCCTACAGCAATCTCCATGGTCCCCTTTGAATAGAGTTTGCCTATCTCTAAGAGATAAATCAACACCAGAACTCACCCTGGTGTTCTACAGCACTGCGGGGCAGAAATGGTTAACGATAATTTATTGTATATTTTAGAAAGCAAGAAGAGAGGATTTTGAATGTTCACAAGACAAAGAAATGGTTCATATTGGAGGTGGCAGTTAGGCTAATTACCCTGATTTGTATCCTTATACATCGAATACACCTACTGAAATAGCACTCTGTATCTGATGGATATGTACAATTATTAGGTGCCAACTAAAAATAAAAGGAAAAAATTACAAAGTAAAGACAATAAATAAATTTTAAAAAGTTGAAAATGAACAAAAATAAATCAGTTAAGGAAGTGTCTCTCTCATCCATCTCTCCACCTGTCCTCATCCTTGTGTCTCTACCTTTGTAATTTCTAGACCAGGCCCTTTACTCAGAATACCTAGTAGAGGTGAAGAGATGTTACTGCTTTAAAATAAAAAGATGGAGAGGAAGAAAGGGAAGGAGGAAGAGAGGGAAGCAGGAAGGGAAGGAAGCAGGAAGGGAGGGAGGAAGGGAAGAAGAAAGGGAGGAAGGAAGGGAGGGAGAGAGGAAGGAAGGGAAAGAGGAAGGGAAGGAGGCAGGAAGGGAGGGAGGTAGCAAAGGAGCAAGGCAGGAAGGGAGGGAATGTAGAAGGCAGGGAGGGAGGAAGTAAGGGTGGAAGGGAGGGAAGCAGGAAGCAAGGGAGGGTGGAAGGGAGGGAAGCAGGAAGGGAGGGAAGCAGGAAGAGAGGGAAGCAGGAAGGGAGGGAGGAAGAGAGGAAGGTAAGAATGGGAGAGAGGGAGGGAGGGAGTTAGGGAGAGAAGAAGGGAGGAAGTGAGGCAGAAAGGGAGGGAGGGAGAGAGGGAGGGAAGCAGGAAGGGAGGGAAGGAAGCAGGCAGGGAGGAAAGCTGGAAGAAGGGAGGGAAGCAGGAAGAGAGGAAGGAGAGGGAGGGAGGGAAGAAGTGGGGTAGGGAAGGGAGACAGGAAGAGGGAGGGAAGAAGAGGGGAGAGAAGGGCATGCTGTTTAACAGGCGTGTATGCAGAGACCGTGCACACTGCTCTAATAAAAGAAGTGAATACATTAAGCATGAAGCACAAGATTAAAACGCTGGTGGTTTCCACCTCCATCTTTCTCACCAGCCTGGGAGCCCCAGGGAACGTGAGGACAGGCTTCCTCTCCAGGTCTGCCTGGTTTCCTGCAGCTCACGTCTCCGTGTCATAGCACTTGTTGGCCTCTCTATTCAGGTGCCTTCCTTGCACTTTCCTTTGCTGCTGAGCTTTCAAATTCAGCTCAGGCATCACAGCCTCCTTCAGGAAATCTCTGATCTTCCCGCTGGGGTGTGTACCATCTTCTGTGTTCTCATCCCACACATTATGAGACATGACTTGTTTCCAGCTCAGTTGCCCTGTCCAGACGATGCACTCCCTGAGGGCAGGGATTCCATGAAGCTAATCTTGTGCATTGCCCCTAACTAGGGGGAAATCCAAGGTGGATGCCTGATGAGTATTTACTGAATGAAGAAAAGCTGTCCTTTTCCCCAATTTTTAAATTTCCCTTCCTCTTTTCTCCCTCCTTTTCCTTCATTAAAATCAACCTATAATTAGCCTTTGTGGTGAAATTTGAATTTGAGGTGCCTTTTTCTGTATCATGGGGCTCCAGTCATTCAGGAAGCTGGAGGTCTTGTTTGCTTCACAGGCTTGGTTCATTCCACGAAATTCTCTTTATTCAGACTGATTTTAGCAACATCCTTATCGCCAGCCGGAATTCCGCTCCGGAGACTCCTCAAGCTCTGCAATTACTTTACAACGTTTTTCTAATCAGCCTGGGGCCCACGAGGGCTCATAAATGACACTTGTCTTTGTGTTGCTACTTTTCATGAGTTTTCAGAATTAAGCCCCTCCTGGAGCTCCAGGCCCTCATGGGGGAGAGATTACCTTCCATTCAGTGAGAGAATAAAGGTTAATCGGTAAGTGGGTCTTGTGAATTAAGAAAATACTCACGGGTGAGAAAGAAAACAGAATCCACAATACAGACAGCACGTTTCTAGATTTACAAACTCCTACACTTGTGAGCCTCAGAGAAAAATAGAAACACCGGAAATTCTTTCTGATTGAGTCAGAGAAACTTAAATGTAGAGATTGTCATTCAATGAAGTTCAGGGAGGAAATGAGTATCTGCTGTGTGCCTCATTGAACAACGAACTTGTGGACATTATCGTATCTAGTTATGTTTGTCAGCCTCCAAAATGACCCCCAGGGATTCTTTCTTCCTGGTGTTTATGCCCTTGTGTTGTGCACTTTCATATTGAATAGGCTGACCTATGAAACGAATAGGATATTTCAGAAATCGTGGTGTGTGACTTCTGAGACTGGGTAGTAAGAGACACTATGGCTCTTCTCTTGAATCACTCACTCTGAAGGAATCCAGCCACCATGTTGTGAGGGCACTCAAGCAGCCCTATGGCCAGGCCAGGTGGCAAGAAAGTGAAGTCTGCCAACATCCAGGACCAATCTGAAGTCTATGAGTCATTTTGAAAGTGGGTTCTCCAGCCTCAGTTAGGCCTTCAGATAACTGCAGTCCCCACTGAGATGAGACAGAGTTACTCAGCCAAGCATCTCCCAGATTTCTTCCCCACAGAAGCAAAGAGAGTCCTGGTAGGTCTTAATGCCTTGAGCCTCTAGTGTCAGACCCTAAAGAGGTCTTGCTGTGGTTGGGCCCAAGATATTTCCTGTGATCCTTCAGGATTCAATGGCATTCGTTGGGTGGAAAGTGGTAGTACTCAAATCAATGTAAGTAAAATTTGGGAGTTACCAATTTACTTAACAATAAGTAGAGAAAAGGAGGTGACCTCAGGCATAACTGGGTCCAAAGAAGAAACAAGTTCACATTTCCATGACTTGCTTTATCTGACACCTTTCCAGTTCACCTATATTTGCATGTGGGCTTCATTCTCTTTTTCTATAGACAAGATTTTTCCAGGTAAGAAGCAGGCTGCAAGAACTGAATCCCCATGGGTCCAGCTCCAGGACCCCAGAGGCAAGCCCGTTCTCCAGCTCCACATCAAAAACTTCCAGGGAAAATTTTTAGGCCCGAATTGAAAACACACTCACCTAACCACTAATCCCCGTTTAGTGGGGAAATGGCTTACTGTAATTGGCTGGGCTTGGGTCACTTGGCTCTCTGTGGCAATGGAAGCAAGGTCTATGACTGACAGCCTCACCAGGGTCACTTGATGGGATGAGAAAGAGAAAAGAAGAAATAGGAAATGGCAATCAGATAACAGCAGGTATTAACTACACGTTCCAAGAAATTACTTTACATTTTTTTTCTTGCTTAAGCTCTCTTTTAAGTTGACTTTCTTCCTTGCAATCAAAGTACCTTAACTGTGTATGACCATAAAACGACAACAGAAGGAACCCTTGTGACTTCTGTATCTTCACTGTATCAGTGTCAATATTCTGGTTGTGATATTGTCCTTAGTACCACTAAAGGAAATAAGGTAAAGGACGTATAGTATCTCCCTATATTAGCTCTTACAACTGGATGTGAATCTAAAACGCCCATCCAAAAAAGTTTAATTTTTAAAAACCAGAAAACAAAATTTTGACTAAAGTTGATCCTGCCATCCAAATTAAATCTCAGCAGAGGTTCACCACTCAATAAGCAATAGAATACCACTAACTAGTCATTCAGCCAGTATCTTCAGAAAAAACAAATCCATTTGCTGCTAATTCTTTTTTAAAAATGAAGCTCTGACACTCTCCTTGAATAGCAGCATTGTTCATATCCACGTGGTGATAAGTAGAAGGAAAAGTTCAAGAATGTCCTGAAGGCCACAGTTCACATACTATAAGACACACCAGAATGTGCTAATCATCTCAGAATTAGCACTAATTCTTCATACATTTCTAAGCACATCACATATTAAAACACAATTAGGCACTGTGTAAATGCCTAAAAGTTTCAGAATTAACTTTCCTTTTAACTGGGTCAAGGAAGCAACTAATAGAAGAAAGTTAAATGTTGGTTATGAAGGATCAATTAGTCCTTAAATTGGGGTGGGGATGAGTGACAATTTATCAGCATGGAAAGACTTTGAAACCAGCAAGTCCTGGATTCAAATCTCAACTTTCCTCTAGGCAAGTCACTTCTAAAATCTAATCTATAAAATAGAGATAATAATAATGACCTCCATCACTGGGATGTTGCAAGCATATAAGGTAGTTAATCTATGGAAAGCACCTGGCACAGAGTAGGTCATCAATGACTGTTAGTTTCCTTCCCGCTGGGAAACAGCATGAAAAGACTTTGGGTGTGATTAATACGTTTTATGAGAATGTAAAAAATAGGATTGCACTCCCCATTTAATTAGAAAAAAAATGTAATATGTTCCTGTGGCAGATATTCAAGTATATGACATGAAATATTATGATGGTCCTCTCCTCTTGAAAAGGGATGAAAGAAAATCTGCCACCTCAGAAAATTAAGAAACTGTAAATCCTTCCATATCCTTGCATAGCATGCAACTGCCCAGTAGGAAGGGTCTTAAATTAATGTCCTTTTAACAAATTAAATGGTTGACTGATGATGCAGATATATTTCTAACTGACTTATTTACAGGAAAGATATTCACAGGTAGGACTTTTACTTTGCTCAACCCAAAATTTTATTCAAAAAACTGCAACTAAAGCAATAGCACACCCATTTCATGGGAGCTAGATTCCAGTCTATCTACCTGAAATTAGTAAAGAAAAAAACAAAGGAATATGAAGATGTCATCTACAAACCATTTTCAACTCCTTACATCTTTGTGCTACTAAAGCAGCAAGACAGAAATGGCTTAATGCAGAACCTATTTTCCCCTTCATCCTCACTAATAGAGCCCTACCTTTATTTAGATTTGTCTGGTTTAAACTACATTTCCCAGCCTCCCTTCTGAATGGATGCACCATGTGACACAGTCTAGCCAATAAGAAGTAAGCACATGTTAGTGAGTGGATGTGTTAGTTATCTATTGCTGCATAACAAGTTATCCTCAAAACTTATCCTCAAAACTTAGCAGCATGAAACAACAAACATTTTTTATCCCATAATTTCTGTGGGTCAGGAATCGGGGTGGTTTCAGTTCAGTGTCTCTCATGAGGTTGCCATCAAGCTGTCTTCTGTGGCTGTGATCATTTGAAGGCTCAGGTAGGGAAGGATCTGCTTCCAAAATAAATCATGGGGTTGTTGGCAGGACCCAGGTCCCCAGCGACTGTTGACCAAAGACCTCTCAGTTCCCCACCTATGCCATGGGCCTCTGCATAGGGTGAGAAAGACAGGTAAGTCCCCTTAAGGCCTAGAGTTGGAACTGGCATATGTCACTTCGTTCATGTCATTGGCCACCACAACTCACATGGCACTGTCTGAGGTCAAGGAATGAAGTATAAACTCCAGACCTGATGAGATCATGGCAAAGTATGGAAGGGGAGAGGAGGGATTAAAATTGTGAAATCAATAACTCAACCTACATACCTCCCTAAGCATGGACGTAGAGATAAATAAGTCCCAAGTTTTGTCAAGCTTGCCTTTTAATTATCTTTTAAATCACCCTTTAATTATCTTTTAAATCAGCCATTATCATCTCTTGCCAGGATTATAACAATTCCACCATATCCATCATTGTCTCCCCTACAACCCATTTGCCACGCAGCAGCCAGAGTGACCTTTAAAGAGACAATGAAATCATGATCTTTTCATACCTTTGCCCAGCAACAAGAAAAATGCCTAATGGCATTTAGAAAACAACTAAGTTCCTCTTTGAGATCCTGTGTGGTCTGACCTTGGCTCTTCCTTCACCCTCACCTGGTGCTGCCTCCGGACTCCATCTCTAGGCTTCACCTTTCCATTCCCCAAATGGCCCAAGCTCTCTCTGTCCCCATCACTCAGGGTGTTTCTTATGCCAGGAGAGCTCTTCCTTCCCTTTGCCTCTACTACCTACCCAGCAACTTCCCATTTCCACTGACATTTGCTTCCCTTTTTCCACCAACATCAACTGTTAGAAAGTCATCTTGAGACAAGATGCTTTGGATGCCTAAACTATGCACAATTCTTAATATTTTATTCCTTCCATTAGTGCAGTTAGTGGTTCTGGGTTGCCTCTGTGAATCCCCCTTATCTGACCAACTTTAGAGTCGTATGACCCTAACAGGGACTCAGACACCTCAATTAGCCAACTTGCAGTGCTCAAAGATAAGATGCAGAGTGTAGCTCCTGAAAGCCTGAGATGACAGGGAAACAGCCAGAGGTGCTGCTCACCACAGGGGTCATGGGTAAGAGATGGCTCTGGATAAAACAGGTTAAAGACATCCCTCTGTTTAATATCATGGGGAAGGGATTATTCTGATCTGAACAGACCTGAGAGAGCACCAAAACTTCCTTCTTTAAGATGAGACTGAGAAGTCCCCATGCTCTAACCCCTGGTGGTGTTTGACTACACACAGAGGATAAAATTTACAATGAACTAACTTTGTCTTTGTATTGTCTAAATCACCTATAACTCTCGGGAAGCCACAATATGTAGTGCAAAGAGTTTCAGAGCTGTAACACACACACATAGATATGGTTATAAACCAAGAAAAGTGTGGATAGAGAAGAATGTGAGGGGCTCTGAGATCATATAACTAACAGGGAGACTTGATCCAGCCTAAAAAGTGAGAGAAGACTTCCAGAAGGATGTGATTCCCAACCAAAATTAGATCACCAAGTAGGATGTAGAGGGTGAGTGGAGAATTTCACACAGAAGAGATGGATGGTGCAAAGGTTGAGATGCTAGCAAGAGACATGCAACTGAAAAGACGACTCACACTTCCAACACCAAATCTGGGGGTTCCTTCAGCACCAACTAGTTCTCCAATTCTCTATATACCAAATAATTGTCCTACAATTTAATTCAGTTATAATGCTAACTGCCCAGAGATGGTGCAGAGCAGGGTTAAGGGCTCAGTCCCACAAGACCGTCCTACTTCAGATGTCAATCTTCAGCTCTAGGCCAGTCTTACAAACTGGCTATAAATCAGGAGTTCCCACTATCCCCTCCTCAGGTTCAATACTTTGCTAGAATGGCTCAAAGAACTGAGAAAAATACTTAATAATACAGGTTTATTTTTATAAGGGTTACAAATGTACAGCCAGATGAAGAAGTATGTAGGGCTAGGTCTGGAAGGGTCCTCAGCACAGGAGCTTCTATTTGTGTGAAGTTGGGGTGCACCCCTCCCCACCCCTGTATATGGACGTGCTAACCAACCCAGAAGCTCTCTGAACCCCATTGTCTAGGGGTTTTATAGAGGTTCCATTACGTAGGCATGATTGATAAAATCACCGGCCATTAGTGATTGAACTCAGGCTGCAGTCCCCCTCCCATCCCTAGAGGTTCGGGGTGGGGCTAACCATTCCAACTCTCTAACCACATAGTTGGTTCTTGTGACAATCAGCCTCTATCTTGAAGCTGTCTACAGGATTCCAGCCAAGATAATCACATTAGTATACAAAAAGGCACTCATATCACTCTGGAGATTCCAAGCATCTTAGCAGCTCTTGTGTTAGGAACCAGGGACAAAGACCGAATATTATAACAAAAGATGCTCCTATCATCAGTATCACTCAGGAAGTTACAAGAGTTTTAGAAGCTCTATTCCAGAAGCCAGAGCTAGAGACCAAATACATATTTCTTGTTATGTCTCAACTGATTGCATATTTTAACCCATGAGCAATTTGGTAAGGCAGGTGCCTGGATGGAGAAGGGAAAATGGTGAAGGTGTCGGCTTGGGAGGAGCAGTGAGTGCCCAGGGAGTCTGGACTTTATTCAGGGTCCTATGAGAATTGGACGTTCCTGGCTGCTTATCATTTATTTATTTTGAGACAGAGTCTAGTTCTGTCACCCAAGCTGGAGTGCAATGGCACAATCTCAGCTCACTGCAACCTCCACCTCACAGGTTTAAGCAATTCTCCAGCCTCAGCCTCTCTAGTAGCTAGAATTACAGATATGTGCCACCACACCTGGCTAATTTTTATATTTTTTAGTAGAGATGGGGTCTTATCACACTGGCCATGCTTGTCTCAAACTCCTGACCTCAAGTGATCTGCCCGCCTTGGCCTCCCAAAGTGCTGGGATTACAGGCATGAACCACCACACCCAGCCTCCTGGCTGGATTTTAGAGAGCTTACTCTTGCTGCCATTCACAGAAAGGACGAGAAGGGAGCAAGGCTGGCATTCCCTGTGGCACCCCAAACCAGCCTGATACCTCTCAGGATACAGACCAGAAACCCCAGAAGCAGGGCAGACACTGTGGCCCCTTCATGTGATGGCTTCTGTCAAAGTCTTGTGACTCCTGCTGTTGACCCTCTTGACCAAATTCTGCTTTTACCAAAAGAAAAGCCTGCCTGGTCCAGAGAAAAAGAACAAGATCAGCCCTGTCCCTCCTCGGAGAAAATAAAAGCTAGTGCTATTAATTGCTCTTTCCCGAGCCTCCCTCATCAAGAAAAGGAATGGTCAGCAACTCTCCTCAGCTGCTGCTGGTACTCAAAGGAAAATGAGAAAAAGCCTGCCTGCCTCCCCTCACATCAAAGGGGAAAAGACTCTGCAAAACCTGCTGGATATATCTGTCCCCTTCTGATATGGTCTGGCTCTGTGTCCCCACTCAAATCTCATCTTGAACTGTAGCTTCCACAATTCCCATGTGTTGTGGGAGGGACCCAGTGGGAGGTAACTGAATCATGAGGGCGGGCCTTTCCCATGCTGTTCTCATGGTAGTGACTTAGTCTCGCGAGATCTGATGGTTTTATAAAGGGGAGTTTCGCTGTGCAAGCTCTTATCTGCTGCCGCGGAATACGTGTCTTTCACCTTCCACCATGATTGTGAGACCTCTCCAGCGATGTGGAACTGTGAGTTCTTTAAACCTCTTTTTCTTTACAAATGACTCAGTTTCAGGCATGGCTTTTTACCAGCAGCATGAAAACAGACTAATATACCTTCTAATCCTCTGTACTCTCCTGCTATAGTCCCAGGCTGAGGGTCCCCCACCCCAGATGGTCCCAGACCTGAGGTGCTGTGCTGTTTCTTTTTCACTTGAACAGCGTATTTGATGGGAAGACAGTGGGAGGAATATGATGGGAGCATGAGACACAGTGTGTGGGTTCCCATCCCAACTCTGCCACTTAATTGCTGAGTGGCATTGGGCAAGTTACCCTCTGTTTACTCATTTATAAACTGGGAATAGTGATAGTACCAACCTTCAGGACTGTTGAGACTAAGTAAGTGATCTTTGTAAAGTGCTTGGGATGGGCCTGGCGCTAAGTAAATGCTCAATAAATGTCAGCTGTTGGTAAGATTATAAGAAAGTGGAGGTGTAAGAGATTAGAGAGAAAGAGAAGGAGGGCCCAGGTGCTGTGGCTCACGCCTGTAATTCCGGCACTTTGAGAGGCCAGGGTGGGTGAATCAATTGAGGTCAGGAGTTCAAGACCAGCCTAGGCAACATGGTGAGACCCCAGCTCTACAGAAAAAATACAGAAAATTAGCTGGGTTTGGTGGTGTGCACCTGTGATCACAGCTACTTGGGAGGCTGAGGTGGGAGGATCACTTGAGTGCGGGAGGTTGAGGCTGCAGCGAGCTGAGATTGTGCCATTGCGCTCCAGCCTGGGTGACAGTGAGACCCTGTCTCAAAAAAACAATAAAAAAGAGAAGGGGGGACCGGGCGCGGTGGCTCAAGCCTGTAATCCCAGCACTTTGGGAGGCCGAGATGGGCGGATCACGAGGTCAGGAGATGGAGACCATCCTGGCTAACACGGTGAAACCCCGTCTCTACTAAAAAATACAAAAAAACTAGCCAGGCGAGGTGGTGGGCGCCTGTAGTCCCAGCTACTCCGGAGGCTGAGGCAGGAGAATGGCGTGAACCCGGGAGGCGGAGCTTGCAGTGAGCTGAGATCCGGCCACTGCACTCCAGCCTGGGCGAGAGAGCGAGACTCCGTCTCAAAAAAAAAAAAAAAGAAGGGGGATAAGGAGAGGGAGAGCGAGATGGGGAGCAAGGAAGAAAGAGAAATGAGAAAGCACCTACACTGGAATGGTGTATTTTCTTTTGAAGAAAAATCTTCCAACATATTGGTTGATTACATTTTGATTTGATTCAGTGAGTGCTTTATGGAGTGTCTACTCAGTCTATAACTGTCATTTAATTTATCCTTCTAAACAACACTCATGGGGTGGATTTTATTATTTCTATCTTACCACATGAGCAAACTGGGACTCTGAGAACTAAGGCACCCTGGATCCCACAGCTCAGTGAAGAGTCAGGCAGGGAGTTAGATGATCTTTGTCCTCCAGGGCATGGATTGAGTCAACATCTGCTTGGCACCATGATGTTTAACACAGAGGACTGACACCACAGATGGTTATAATCCCTCAGCATATAAACAGGGATATCCTGTAGCCCACCATCTCATCAGCAGCATCCCTGAGCACCTCCTCTTGCCAATTACTGCCCTGCACTGTACTGGTTATCTGTCCTGCATCCTCTCCCAAATCCCACGCCCAGACTGTGAGCCTCTGGAGGGCAGAAAACCATGATTTTTTTTCATCTTGTATCTGATTCAAGGTAGGGAATGAATCACCATTACAGACTTGAGTTGAAACAATTTCTTCAGAGTACAAGCAATGCCAACAACTGCATCCATTCAAGTCAGGAAATGTTTACCAGTTAACTATTGTGTGCCTGGCCCTGAGCAGAGACAGAGCAGCACATGGAAGACAAAGCAGACACAATGTCCCTCCTCAAAGAGCTTAGTGGTACAATGAAGGGGTAGGAGGCCCTGATTTCCAGCATCTGCCAGTTGCCCAGTAAATATTCCTATCATGAATCAGCCAGTGATTCTCTCATCACACAAAATTGAGCTTGGGGTTGATATAGTGGAGTCACTGTCACCGTGCTGAATGAGAAGCTTGTCTAGAAAGAAGGGAGGTTATGCCCAAGGGGCATTGAGCTCTGAAAAACCAAGGAAAGGGGTTTTGAAGGGAGGTACCTGCAGAGTAGACAGCAGGCAGGGAGGGGGCTGCCAAGGCGTAAGGAGTGGACCTGAATTTATTGTGCCTCTCTCAGGGCTGAGACAAGGGTGAGGCGAGTGAGGCTCTGGATGCAAAACCTAAGGGAGTGCCCCCAAAGTCAGCAGCCTCTGCAAGTTACCCAGCAGCAAAATGGAGTTAGGAAGATGGGCTGCTTCCAGCACGCTATGGATTTGTTGCAGAGGTAGACAGATGAGAGCAAGTGAGGAAACCAAATTAAATAATCACTGATTGGTTCTATGAAGGAAATAAACAGGGTGCTGGGACAGAGAGAGATGGGGAAGTTGCCGTTAAGCTAAGAGTCATGCATGCAACTCTTTACTTTTCAAAGAGGATTTTTCAGTCCAAATTAAGCTCCAGTATTTACCATGGAGATTTACAGGAGCGGACAAATCCCTCCTCTATCCTCTTTCTTCGGGGGCACCCTCCTCACCAGGAAAGCGGGCTGTCACTGGGGGTCTGCAACCCATGAGTCTCTCTCCTGGAAAAGGGACAGTCTCTTCCCCGCCAGGACTTGGCAGCTGAGGAAGGTTAAACTGATTACACCCTCCGCTCCTGCTGTCTGTCTCCTGCTGCCCGCCTGATAACGTCTTCCTCCCTGATGGCCGTTGTCGTGGGGTGAGCAGTGAATCAAATCAATAGTGTCACCTATTAGGCTGATGTCAAACCCTAGAGGAGACGGTTTTTCTTCCTCCGCTTTTAACAGGTATTATGTAGCTACTGGGTCCCAGAGAGACTCCTTATATTATATAATTGTATTTATTTACTAGCGTTGGGAAATGTCTCCCACTGGCTTTATTCTATTCAGGTCAATCCAAAATGAAGACTCAGAGAAACAATGGAAACCTTTGAATTCTTTTTATTCCACCGCGAGCATTAAAGGCACCCATGGTTTTTCCTATGGATGAATGCCATCAAATGGTCTGGGTTTTCTTTCTGACTCCACCCCTTGCTTGCTGTATGGACTGTAAGGAATCCTTTTACTTCTGCATGCCTTTGTTTTCCTCATGTATAAAGTGGGGATAAGAAAGGCCAGATGTAATGGTTCACATCTGTAATCCCAGCACTTTGGGAGGCTGAGATGGGAGGATTGCTTGAGGCCGGGAGTTCGAGACCAGTGTAGGCAACAGAAAAAAAAAAAAAAAAAACCACAAAAAAGTTTAAAAATTAGCCAGATGTGGTGGTGCATACCCATACTCCCAGCTGCTCAAGAGGCTGAGATGGGAGGATTTCTTGAGTTCAGGAGTTAAAGTCTACCGTGAGCGATGATCACACCACTGCACTCCAGCCTGGGTGACAGAGCAAGACCGTGTCTGTAAAGGAAAAACAATGAACTTTTTTTAAACGGAGATAATGAAATCCACCTTGCAGGGTTGTTGTGAAGATTAGGTGAATTGAGTTGATACATGCAAAGTCCCTCAAAGAATGCTGGCCATATTCCGCATTATTAATACTTTTCCATTCTTGTTTTTGATACCTTGAATACCTACTAAGTGCCAGGTTCTAAGCTAGGAGCTTTGGCCTATATGATCTCGCTTAAAATTGATACGTTGCTCATCATGGTGTTTTGCATTAATTTTGATTTGTTATAATATTGCATTGAAACATTATTCATCTTGGTTGCTGAGTTTGGGGCACTCCCTTAAGTTTTGCATCCGAGGCTTCACTTGCCTCACCCTTGTCTCAGCCCTGAAAGAGGCACAATAAATTCAGGTCCACTCCTTGTGCCTCCCCAGCCCCCTCCCTGCCTGCTGTCTACTCTGCAGTTACCTCCCTTCAAAGCCCCTTTCCCTAGTTTTTCAGAGCTCAATGCCCCTTGGGCATATTCTCCCTTCTTTCTAGACAAGCTTCTCATTCAGCACGGTGACGATGACTCTACTCTATTAACTCCAAGGTCAATTTTGTATGATGGGAGAATCACTGGCTGATTGCGGAGGAGGGACAGAAGGCTGTAGCTGACACAAGCAGCCCAGAGAGGCTGGTGGCAAAGAGAACAACGGTGAAGTCACAGTTTCTGGGGACATTTCTGCAGCAGCAGACTTGATGGCCACATAAATCTGGGTGTAATGAAAAAGGAGGGGCAGAAGGTCACTCGCGGGTTGGTGGTCCCGGTACCAGGGAGGATCAGTTCCATTCATGGCAGGGAGGAGGTGGGTGCCTGAAAGTTAGGGGGATCCCACTATGCCCTGATCCTCCCTGGGGCTCTGATTTCGACCTGTGCTTCTCAGTTAAGTACAGCTAACTCCGTTCAGAGGAAAGATCATAGACTTGGAGTCACAGAGGCCTGGGCGTAGAGATATAATTTTAATAATCACACTGAGTTCTAGTTTGAAAATAGAATTGACATTAAAATTAGAGGGAGCAGAAAACACTCATCCCTGGTTCTCTGCTGCCAGTTTGTTGCTAGGAGCTTCAAGAAAAGGTGGCTTTGCAGCAGCCATTCCTGCCTAACAGCTCTCCTTTGCTCTGGTAGACGTGGCCGTGGCACAGCACAGTTCTCCCTAAGTGAAGGCTGTGCAGAAGGCACAAGTACCTGTTTCCCTCTCGGGTTGCTATGATCTGAATGTTTATGCCCCCCAAAAATGCATACATTGAAACCTGATTCCCAATGTGATGGTACTAGAGGGTAGAGCCTCTAGAAAATGATTAGGTCATGAGGCTGTTTCTGTCATGAATGGGATCAGTCCCTGCTATAGTTTGGTTGTTTGTCTCTGCCAAACCTCATGTTCAAATTGGATCCCCGTTGTTAGAGGTGGAACCTTGTGGAAGGTGTCTGGATTATGCGGGGCAGGTCTCCCATGAATGACTTGGTGCTGTCCTCACAATAATAAGTGAGTTCTCTCTCTATTAGTCCCTGCAAGAGCTGGTTATTTAAAAGAACCTGGCGCCTCCTCCCTCCCTCTCTTACTTCCTCTGTTGCCTTGTGATCTCTTCATACATGGACTCCCATTCCCCTTCCACCATGAGTGGAAGCTGTCTGAGACCCTCACCAAAAGACAAGCAGATGCAGGCACCGTGCTGCTTGTACAGCCTGCAGAATTGTGAGCTCTTTTCTTTATAAATTATCCACTCTCAGGTATTCCTTTAGCAATAAAATTCCTTTAGCAATAGCAACACAAATGGACTAGAACAATATCATTATAGTGGGAACCCCAGAGAGCAAGCTAGCCCCCTTCTACTATGTGAGGACACAGCTGGAAGCTGCCGCCTGTGAACCAGAGAGTGGGCCCTCGCCAGACCCTGCATGTGCCAGCGTCCTGATCTTGGACTTCCTAGCCTCCAGAACCATGAGCAACAAATTTGTGTTGTGGATAAGCCACTTAGAGTATGGTATTTTTGTTATCACAGCCTGAATGGACTAAGACACGGGTATAGATGGTACGAGGCAGATAGTTATGGCTTACTTGGGACACCAGACTTCTTAGGATATAGGGAGATGATCATAGTCAACAGAGGGGCCTCCTTCATTCCTTGGTTTTTTTCTTTCCTTCTCCATAGAATGTAGACTCCATAAGACAAAGACTTGCTCTGTTCTGTCTGCTGCCATCTCCCCAGCCCCCATATGGCTATCTGGCAAGTGGCATCAAACAGAAGCTCAAATATTTTCTGAGCCAATGTTTGAATGAATCCATTCAGCAGTCAACAGAGAGTAACAGAATTCAAGAAGGCTAGATTATGCAGGATTGCACAGGTGTAGTTTGAATGTGCCCACTGCACACGTCTCCTCCCAGTCTCACCAAAAGGATGTTGCATGGAGAAACGTATGGGAAGCGGGAGAGGATTTAGGAAATGATTGTGATTTTAAAATGTGTAGTCTTTGACTGGGCGTGGTGGCTCATGCCTATAATCCCCGCACGTTGGGAGGCTGAGGCGGGTAGATCACCTGAGGTCAGGAGTTCAAGATCAGCCTGGCCAACGTGGCGAAACCCTCTCTCTACTAAAAATACAAAAATTAGCCAGGCGTGGTGGCGGACGCCTGTGATCCCAGCTACTTGGGAGGCTGAGGCAGGGAGAACTGCTTAAATCCAAGAGGCAGAGGTTGCAGTGAGCCGAGATCACGCCAGTGTACTCCAGCCTTGGTGACCGAGCAAGACTTTGTCTCAAAAAAAAAGGACTTTGTCTCAAAAAAAAAAAAAAGTGTAGTCTTTAGACAAGCGTCCCTCTCTGTCGGTGGTTTAGTCCAGGAATTACTTTGATTCCCCGGGTGGCAGCTTCATCATGCAACCACTTAAAACTCCTAGATTCTACCAGCAGAATAGTCTTCATTTTTTGAGACTCCAGGGTCTTAGAACCAGAGCCATAAGGCAGGATTGACCCTGGTGGCTGCAACTCTGGGTGGGCATTACAGGTGATTTTGCCCATCTTTAATAGGGATAAGCTGCTGAGGTAAGCACATGTTTTAATGTATGTGAGTGCACCAGGCATGGCATTAGCCTGCGAGATTGATAAGACTGCGCTGTTCACACTCTCATGTCCCCTGAGTTCCTAGCACTGAGCACACAGTAGGTACTCAGTGGATGCCTGTGGAATGCATGTGTTCCGGGTTGTATGGTATCCCTCCGAAAGATATGTCGAAGCCCTAATACCCAGGACTTTTGAATATGACCTTATTTGGAAATAGGCTCTTTGCAAATGACATCAAATGAAGATGAGGTCATTGGGGTGAGCTCTAATCTGTTAGGACCGTGTCCCTAGGAAAAGGGAAAATTTGGACACAGACACAAACACCCAATAATCACACCATGTGATGACAGAGGAGGAGACTGGAGTGACGCATCCTTAGGCCAAGGAACACCAAGGATTGCCTGCAACACGGAAACTAAGAGGAAGGCACGGGACCGATTCTCCCTACAGCCTTCAGAAAGAACATGGCCCTGCCAACCCCTTATTTTGAACTTCTGGCCTCCCAAGCTGTGAGCAAATACATTTCCAACGATGCAAGCCACCCAGTTTGTGGTCATTGTCATAGCAGCCCTGGGAAACAGACGCAGGATGTTAGTATGACCTCATTGTTCGGACTTCTGTGGGAGCTACTCCTCAGCTGCTCCAAATGACCCACACAAATACTAGAACACAAACATGCAGTTCCCTGACTCCCCACTCCATCTCCCACACAACCTTGAAACCAAATTCCTGACACCAAAGCTAATTTTACCTTTCAACCTGCATGCAGCTATTTTTATTCCAACCTCCAATCTCGGTTCTGTTGAGCTCCAATTAACAAGGTGGCTGAGGTCTTCCTGAAAGTCTTCACAGACCTGCATAATTCATCTCCCGTGTTCTCGAAGCCAGCATTAAACAAAGGAGGTCCAGCTCCAGACCAGACTTAAGTCTGGTGGTTCCCCAGGTGGGGCCGGGGACGATGTGCACCAGCAGCAACTGGGGCACTGGTCAAAACTAGAGATCCCTAAGAGGATAGCCTGAACCAGAGTCTAAGGGGAGAGGTCAGGCACCTGCATTTTCAGCAGATGTACCAGGATATTCTGGTGTTTGCTAAAGCACTACCTTGTTAACTCTTTATCCACAGAGTTTTCCAGGCATTGAGAGTCTGGGTTCCAGCCACAGCTAATGGACCTGTGGAAGACAGAATTCTCCCTATTTTATTTTTCTTCTTCCCAGTTGTCCTGGAGTGGGCACTGGGTTTGGCTGTTCTCAGGTGCCTCTTGGAATTTCTCAGCCTAGTTTACATGGGGAAGATAGAAGCATATTCAGATGAGGTAGGGGGTGAGAGTGGGTGAACTAAGGCAAGACATCTCCAGTTCCTTCCCAGCTTCCCTTCAAGAGGTAGGGTCTCTGACCCCAAAAGAATGCCTCTGCCCCATCCTTACAGTCATCCCCTAAGACTGCTTTGCAGACCTGGCTGATTCTTTTATGAGATTTCTCAGCATTTGTTTTCATTTTTGTTTTTGTTTTGGTGTCATCCTAATGCTGCCAGTACTACCTCAGGCAGGAAAACCCACCCTACCCCTAAGTAAATCCATTCATTTAGCAAATACTCAGTGAAAACTGAATATATGCTAGGGGCCTGGTTCACGCCTATAGTCCCAACACTTTGGGAGACCAAGGTGGAAGAATCGCTTAAGTCAGGGGGTTTGAGACCAGCTTTGGCAACATAGCAAGATGCTGTCTCTACAGAAAAAGTTAAAATTAGCTGGATGTGGTTACTCATGCCTACAGTCCCAGCTACTTGGGAGGCTAAGGTGAGAAATCACTTGAGCCCAGGAAGTTGAGGCTGCAGTGAGCCATGTTCACACCCCTACACTCTAGTCTGGGCAACAGAGCAAGACCCTGTCTCAAAAAAAAAAAAAAGAAAGAAAAAAAGATGCTAGAAGCTGTGCTAAATATGGAAGGGAACAAGACAGACCAAACCCCAGTTACAGGGCCTTTGCTTCAGCAGGAAAGAAAGACAGTAAACAACCAATAGCATGACATGATATTGCTTGATTTCAGAGAGCGGTCAGGGCTGAGGGTGGTGGTGTGGGGTCATGGAAGTGCCAGTTGAGATAAGCTGGCAGCAGGGTCCTCTGAGAAAGTGACAGACACCAGAGACCTGGATGAGTTGAGGAATGGGCCATGGGACTATCAGGTTGAAGAGAATTCCTACACCAGGGAGTAGCTAATATGCAGCCTAGGTCATCAGGGTCCCGGGCATGTTTATAGACCAGCAAGGAGGCCAGTATGGCTGGTCTGGGAGGAGAAGATAGGGAGGCAGAGGAGGGGAAAGCTAGTGGGAGGTAGGGTCAGAGACAGGCAAGGCCAGACCATGTAGGGAAGTGCAATTGTCCAGGTCAGAGATCATCTCAGGCTAGGCTAGGGTGGAAGTCCCAGAGAGGCGCCAGAGTGGATGGATTCAGGATGAGTCTGGAGTTGGCAGGAGGCAAGGATGGATTAGATGTGGGAGGAGGGAGGAGGAAAGAGGAAGCTATTTTAGTTCCTAGACACTGACAGGATATTGCATAATATAAAAAGAATCATTCATTTTTTTAGAGGTGGTAATGGTGTTGCCATTGTGTATTTCTTAATTGTCCTCACCTTGTAGAGATACATGCCAAAATTTTAAAAAATGAAATGGCCAGGCATGGTGCCACCTGCCTGTAATCCCAGCTTCTCAGGAGGCCAAAGTGGGAAGATCGCTTGGGACCAGGAGTGTGAGACCAGCATGGGCAACACAGTGAGACCCTGTCTCTAAAAAAAATTTTTAAATTAGCTGGGTATGTTGGTGCACACCTGTAATCCTAGCTACTTTGGAGGCTGGGGCAGGAGGATTGCTTGGATCCAGGAATTTGAGGTTGCAGTTAGCTATGATCATGCCACTGCCTTCCATCCAGGGTGACAGATCAAGATCCTGTCTCTTAAGAAAAATAAATAAAAAATAATAAAGTCACCCAATTACTTCACATTAATAAACGCATGAGGGCTGGGCACAGTGCCTTGCACCTATAATAATCTCAGCACTTCAGGAGTTTGAGGCGGGAGGATTGCTTGAGTTTGAGACCAGCCTGGGTAACAAAATGAGACCCCCATCTCCACGAAAAATCAAAATTAGCCAGGCATGATGATGTGTGCCTAGAGTCCTAGCTACTCAGGAGACTGAGGTGGGAGGATCACTTGAACCCAGGAGGTCAAGGCTGCAGTGAACCATGATCATGTCACTCTACCCCAGCCTGGATGACAGTGAGATCTTGTCTCTAAATAACTGTAAGTAAAATGAAATGATGTAATTCTGGGATTTATCCAAAATAGTATGGGAGGGGAAGCCTTCTGGGAGGTGGAAATGAAAAAAGAACTGGCCATATGTTGATCATTGTTGAGGGTGAGTGACGGATCCATGGGCTTTCATTGCACCATTCGCTCCACGGTTCTATTATTCTATGATTAAAATTCTCCTTAGCAAACATTATAAGGAGGCACCATTTCCAGGGTGCAGAAGCCTGAGAAAGGGGCAGGTCTAGGACGACAGATGTAGAGTTTCCTATAGATGTCGAATCTGGACTCTACTGTTCACAAGAGCCAAGATGTGGAATCAACCTAGGTGTCCAACAATAGATGAATGAATAAAGTAAATGGGGTGCCTATACACAATGGAATACTACTGAGTCATATAAATGGAGAAAATCCTGTCATGCATGACAGCATGGATGGAACTGGAGGGTATTACGCTAAGTGAAATAAGCCAGGCACAGAGAGTTAAATACTACACATTCCCACTCAGATTTTAAAGCTAACAAGGTTGATGTCATAAAAGTAAAGAGTAGGGCAGAGAATACTAGAAGCTGGGAAGAGGAGGGAGAGAGGAGGACTAGGGAGAGATTTTATTAAAGGTTTTAAAATTCCATCTAGATGGGAGCAGTAGGTCCTAGTGTTCTATGGCGCTGTGTGATGACTATAACGTAAGTTCCGAACAGCTGGAAGATGATATTGAGCATTCCTAACACAAAGAAATGATAAATGCTTGAGATGACGGCTATATTAGTTCCCCTGATGGGATCATTTATATTATATACATATTAAAACATCACTGTGTGCCACACAAAAATGTTCAGTTATAATGTGTCAACTTAAACAATTAATACAGAAAAATTAGCCAGGCATGGTGGTGCATGCCTGTAGTCTTAGCTACCTGGGGGGCTGAGGAAAGAGGATTGCTTGAGCCCAGGAGGTCGAGGCTGCAGTGAGCCAAGATCAAGCCACTGCACTCCAGCCTGGGTGACAAAGTGAGACCTTGTCTCAAAAAAAGAAAAAAAAAAAGATAAAAAATTAAATTAAAATTGTAAGCTCCAGACTCTGGATTCAGACCCAAGACATCAGAGAGAGGGTTACACACCTCCCCTACTCTCATCGGAGGCTTCATTGTCACCTCCCTCTTCTAACCCCCTGCTCAGAGGTTTATTTGCCACCTTCCTCACACACCCCACCCTAGAACCAGCTACAAAATTGATGGGACTCAGTGCAAAGTGAAAATGCAGGACCCTTTCTCAAAAATTACTATAAATTTCAAGATGGCTTTGCAGAGCATTCAACCAAGCTGGGGCCTTTCTGAGCATGGGCATTTGTGCAACCGACCCAGCCGCATACCTGCAATGACACCAGTCCTGCCCCACCCTGCAAAGATTGGAGAAATCCTTCTCAGGTGCTCATCTAAGAAGCACTGGCATCTCTGGCCACCACGACTGAATGACTTCCTTTCTTCATCCAGTTATTCAGGAAGCGTTTTTGGTGTATCCATTACGGGATATTATGCTGGGGAAGAGGGTTACAGCAGGGTCTCCCAATCTCAACACTGTTAACATTTGGAGCCAGATCATCCTTTGCTGGTCCTGTGCTGTCCTGTACACTGTAGGGCATTTAGTAGCACCCCTGGCCCCATCCCACCAGATGCCAGGAGCACCTATCCCTCCAGAATATCTCCAGACATTGCCAAATACTCCCTAGCAGGCAAAGTTGCCCTCTGCTGAGAACCACTGGACTACAGTGATACAAGGAAATTTGGAGGCACTCCTAGTAAGCTTTTCCATTGTAGAACCTATCACATTCATATTTTTAATTACTTTTTACTTATTTGTTTAGTGCTGGCTCCTCCAAATAGACTGCAGTTTTCATGAAACCGGAGACAACCTCCCATCTCTGTTTTGTTCTCAGTTGCATCTCTAGCCCTCAGCACAGTACCCAAGACATGGTAGGAACTCAACAAATACTTGTTGAAGGCATGAATGTTGGAGGAGACAGACAAATGGCAGACAGAAATAGTGCAGTGTTGGCCGGGCGCGGTGGCTTAAGCCTGTAATCCCAGCATTTTGGGAGGCCAAGGCGGGCGGATCACGAGGTCAGGAGATCGAGACCATCCTGGCTAACATGGTGAAACCCCGTCTCTACTAAAAAATACAAACAACTAGCCGGGCGAGGTGGCGGGCGCCTGTAGTCCCAGCTACTCGGGAGGCTGAGGCAGGAGAATGGCGTAAACCCGGAAGGCGGAGCTTGCAGTGAGCTGAGATCCGGCCACCACACTCCAGCCTGGGCGACAGAGCAAGACTCCCATCTCAAAAATAAAAAATAAATAAATAAATAAAAAAGAAACAGTGCAGTGTCTCAACGTGGACAAAGAAAATACACAGGTGCATGTACAAGGAAAGCATGCATCACAGAGGAGGAAGTGATTAACTACCAGGGAGAGAAGACTCCAGGAAGTCTACATGAGAGATTCAGCAAATATTTAAAGGACAAATAGGGATCTGTCTGGTGAACTGATAGGGCTGTGCATTCAGACAGCAGCATCACCATCCACAAAGGCACCAAGAGAATACAAGGCTGCACTCAGGAACACAATGATCATAATGGTGCAAGTGAGTGTGCTGGAGAGGTAGATATGGTCCATTCCCTGGGCCTGGATGCCCATTAAACCATTAAACAAATGAATTACAAGTAATTAAAAATATGAGTGTGATACATTCTAGATGCTTTACCCAATTGGCGCTGAGTATCCACTGAAGGGTTTTAAGCAGCCGCCTGGGTTGGCAGGCTCTGTTTGTAGATAGCCATGTGCAGAACAGATTGAAGAAGACGATCTATAGAAAAGCAGGCATCATAGCAGGGGCACCTCTGCCTTTGCTCCCTCCTGGACCATGAGGTGTGGCACTGCCCTGGCATTAACCAGTCTCCTGCAGTCACTCATCTGTGTTACCAACTGCCCTAGTCAGCTCAAGCTGCTATAATAAAACACCATGACTGTGTGGCTTAAACAACAGGCACTTACTGTGAAGGGCAGAAAGTCCAAGATCAGGGAGCCAGGAGGGATGGGTTCTGATAAGGACTCTCTTCCTGGCTTGCAGACAGCCGCCTTCTTGCTGTGTCCTCACATGGTGGAGATAGAGGAAGAGTCTGTCTCTCTTCCTCTAACGAAAACACTAATCCCCCCCATGGGGGCCCCACACTGATGACCTCATCTAAACCTAATCACCTCCCATAGGCCCCACTTCCTGACAACATCACACTGGGGGTTAGGGCTTCAACATACTAATTTTGGGAGGACACAGACTTTCAGTCCACAACATCAGGTCTCCTGAAAGTCCCCAGGCCTGAACACCTGAAAGTGCCTTGTGAATTATTCAAAGCACTAATTTGGGACTGAGTGTCTTCTCGCATGCTTCCTCTTTGAAAACCAGAGCTGACAGTAACTCACGCACAGAGGTGCTACGGAGACAGCAAGGCTGGAGGGGGCCCTCTGCAGACAGACTGTGCCATGGGCCACACTCCAACAGTGTAGCTTCGAGCAAGTAACTTCACAGCTCTCAATTCATTCTCATCTAAAGATTGAGGGGAAGGATAGTACTTTCATTGTGAGATTGATGTGAAGGTTAAAATTAAGAGTTAACCTATAAAACATCCCTCAGCAGTGTCACTGTGACATAGTGTCAATAGCCAGACTGTTTGTGGGCCATTTATCTCCCACTCACCCCCTCTACAGCCATCAATCATACCAAATTAGAGAATGTATTTTGAAAACTCCATACCAAGTGCCAGAGCAGGGAGCATGATGGTCACCAGGTTAAAGGCTCAGGACTCAGGCTTTTTTATTTTTTCTTTTTTTCTTTTTTTTTTTTTTTTTTAACAGGGTCTCACTCCAGTTGATCAGGCTGGAGTGCAGCGGCACCATCTCAGCTTGCTGTAGTTTTGCCCTCCTGGGCTCAGGCAAATCTCCCACCTCAGCCTCCTGAGTAGCAGGAACTACAGGCACATACCACCACACCTGGCTAACTTTTTGTAGTTTTACTAGAGACAGGATTTCGCCATGTTGCCCACGCTCGTCTTGAATTCCTGGACTCAGGAGTTCAAGTCTGCCTGCCTCAGCCTCCCAAAGTGCTGGAATTACAGGTGTGAGCCACCGTGTCTGGCTTTACGCAATTTTAAATTGAGCCTTGACAGAAAGAGTACTCCACAGGGCAATGGCTCTTAACTGCGGGTGACTGTTGCAGCTGAACATCTGGCAATGTGTGGAGGCATTTTTGGTCGATACAGCTGAGGGGACATCTAATAGATTGTACAGAAGCTGCTGAACATCCTGCAAAGCATGGAACAGCCCCGGACAACAAGGAATTGTCCAGCACGAAATGTCAACAGTGCTCAGATTGAGAAACCTGATCTAGACACTGCTAGATCTTGGTAGAATGAACACAAACTTTCTGGAGTCAGGTAAACCTACATTTAAATTCCCATCATGCCACTTACTAGCTTGTGGCCTTAGACAAATCACTTAACATCTCAAAGATGACACCTTCTCAGAGTATGTTGCTCAGGATTAGAAGGAGTAAAACATCAGCACCTAGAAAAATGACCAGCACATGGCAAATGTCCCAGACATTTGTGATTGCCTACCCAACAGCCATTCTCGACTGCCTTCCTGCTCCAGACACTGACATGAAAGACGTGATGACGGTGCAGCAGCAGCTATTTTGGCTCCAAGAGGGAGAAGGCAAAAAAAAGACTAAGAGAGGCTGATGCAGAGCCCAGGAGCCATGGAATCAACCCCTGGATCCAACTCCTCTTGAGTTCTGTTACATAAGAAATAATGCGTCATTAGTTAAACTGCTTTTAAGATTTTTTAACAGCACCCTTTTTAATTTTTTGTTTTTTATTTATTTTTCAATAGCTTTTGGGGTACAAGTGGTTTTTGGTTACATGAATGAATTATATAGTGATGAATTCTGAGATTTTAGTGTACTCATCACACAAGCAGTATACGTTGCACCTAACGTGTAGGTTTTTTCCATCCCTGCCCCCCTCTCACCCTTGCACTTCTAAGTCTCTGAAGTCCATTATACCACTCTGTATGCCTTTGCGTACTCATAGTTCAACCTCCCCATTTTAGTGGGAACATGCAGTTTTTGGTTTTCTACTCCTGTGTTACTCTACTTAGAATAATGGCCTCCAGCTCCACCCAAGTTCCTGCAAGACATGATTTCATTCCTTTTAATGTCTGAGTCGTATTCTGTGGTGTATATATACCATGTTTTTCCTTAGCCACTCAGTCAGTGGGCACTTGGGTTGGTTCCACATCTTTGCAGTTGTGAATTATGACGCTATAAACACACATGTGCAAGTGTCTTCTTAATACAATAACTTTGTTAAGCTGCTTTTAGTTAGTACTTCTTATTGACGCCTTTACTCATTCGAATCACTACCATGCAAACTCAATAAATGTTTGTAGATCGATAAATGGTTTTATATGTCTGGCCTATAGTAGGTGTTTTAAGCAGTGGTTGAGATATCCTGGTCAGGCAAGAAATAACTTTTTTTTCCTTTTTTTTTTTTTTTT
>NW_012119043.1:5882765-5891355 GCF_000951035.1 Colobus angolensis palliatus | reverse complement strand
TTGAATTAATCTTCGTATAAGGAGTAAGGAAAGGATCCAGTTTCAGCTTTCTACTTATGGCTAGCCAATTTTCCCAGCACCATTTATTAAATAGGGAATCTTTTCCTCATTTCTTGTTTCTCTCAGGTTTGTCAAAGATCAGATGGCTATAGATGTGTGGTATTATTTCTGAGGACTCTGTTCTGTTCCACTGGTCTATATGTCTGTTTTGTTACCGTACCATGCTGTTTTGGTTACTGTAGCCTTGTAGTATAGTGTGAAGTCAGGTAGAGCCATAGTGACCATTCTGTGTCTAACAAGCAGTCTGTCATTTGGGGAGGAGGGATTAAACCCTCTCTTTCCTTGTAACAGCTGTGATAATGCAGCCCAACTGCCCGCTTAGGTGACAATCTGTCATTTGAGGTCATGGAAGCCCTGCATCTCACCAGCAAGGAAACTGAGACTCAGAGATGATTCCTGATTTGCTGGGATCACACAGCTAAGTCACATCTCAAGGTTAAACACAACTCCATCATCAGCATCCTTGCAGAATAATTTTAAGTGAGGAGTCATGAACACAAATGCTCTTGAGAGCCAAGCAGCTGATGTAAATGCATAACCAGGGCTGAGACAATATGGAGTGGTAGGGACTGGGGCAAACTAGAAAGACAAGTTTCAACCGAAAGAGATAGCTGCTTTGTTTAAGGGAAATTTACAGCCTTCTCCCGGATAGATCTCAATTTAATTCATAGGTAATTTTATGAGGCATTGTGTAAAAAGCCTCATGATGTGTAACTCCAAAAGGTACAAGTTAGTTAAGAGGTTTTTCAATAATGTCCCTTTTGTTCTCTACTGAAGACAGTGTTATTCTGTAATAAACAGGTTTTTGCTGCACTGGGTTCTCAGCCTGCTGCAGTGAGATCGTTCTCCCTAAGGTGCTTTAGAGGTCTGAGATGAATAGGAGACCCCGCGACGGCACTCCTACCTCATTCTAGGGAGCGGCATGAAGAAAAAGGTTTATCTGTGTGGTAGACACAATAATGTCCCCAAAGACGATCACTTCTGATCCACAGAACCCATGAATGTGTTACTTTATACGGCAAAGAGACTTTGTAGATGTGGTTAAGATAAAGATCCTGAGATGGGGAGAGAATCCTGGACTATCCAGCAGGGCCCACTGATCAAGAGATCTTTACAACGGAGAGGGGAGGCAAGAGGGTCCGGGTCTGAGTGAGAAGCACTCCACCTGCATTGCTGGCCTTGGAGATGGAAGGAGAGTCAAGGAATTCAGGCAGCATCTAGAAGCCAGGAAAGGCAACGACACAGACCCTCGCTGCAGCCTTCAGAAGGAGCCCAACCCTGCTAACAGCTTGATTTTAGCCCAGTGAGTCTCATTTTGGATGCCTGACCGTCCAGGGTTGTGAGATAACAAATCTTTATTGTTTTAAGCCACTAAGATTGTGGTGACTTGTTACAGCAGCAACAGGAAACTGATACAGTCTGCAACTGACATCCAGGGACATATGTGAGTCACTCTTTCTCCCTCTGCAATACCCAGCTATCAGTGATGATGTCCCAGGACCACATTTCCGTGTCTCTAAATTCCCCAATTCAGTCCCCCACCCCTGCCACAGCCCCCAGATCTGCTCTTCCCACAGTCTTCCTCATCTGTTATTTCTCCTCCACCCAGTTATTCAGGCCAAAAGCCTTGCAGTCATTCACAAGTCTTCCTTCTCTCTCTTTGGTGGCCCAGGTCCCACATATCAGCAAGTCAATATCCAGAATCCAACCATGTCTCTCCACCCCCACCTCCACACCTGGTCCAGGCCATCATCACCTCTCACCTGGACACGTCGTGGTAGCTCCTCACCCATCCTTCCCTTCCATGTGTATCTCTATGTTATTTTATACATAAAAGACAGACTGTTAGATTATCTTCTGCTGCCCAACCTTGCCAAGGACCTCACATCACACTCCTCACCACGAGCACCCAGATCCTACTGGACATGGCCCCTGCCCTCTCCTCCCACCTCATGTGCCAGCACCACCCCATTCCTCACCATGCTTTGTGGTCAGGGTTCCTCACTGCCTGCAAATGCACCAAGAGCAGGCTGACCTCAGGGCCTTGGCACCTGCTGCCTAAACATGCTTCTTTTTTTTTTTTTTTTTTGAAGAGATAAGGTATTGCTCTGTCACCCAGGCTGGAGTGCAGTGGTGCATTCACAGCTCACTGCAGCTGTGATCTCCTGGCCCCCAGCGATCCTCAGCCTCCCAAAAGCACTGAAATTGCAGGTATGCACCACCACGCCGACTCTTACTCACTCCCTCCAATCAGACCTCTTGCTATAAGTCACCTGCCCTAACCTCTGTATCTAAATGGGGTCCCCTCCAACCCCATCCTCACCTCTAGTCTGCTTCCCTCTTCCTGTTTTACCTTCTATCCTGGCCCTTCTGTCTCCCTAACTCTGTAGCATATATTTCATATGTTTATCACATCTCCCCTTCCATTCTCTGCCAGAACGTAGTTATTACTACAAAGTAATAAGCTTGCAAAATTTCTCATAATAAAGTGCAAGATGCTGAGACTCCAGAACAACCAAGACTGAACCTCTCCCCCTGTTATAACTTACATAAATTATGTCAGAGAACACAGTGTCTGAGCCTTCCTGCAACAGCCTCTCCTGGGGACTGTTTTGGTCCACCCTGTTTGCTCACGGATTAGATCAGCATTGTCACATGGAAGGTGGCCCTGCGCCCTCCTGGCTCCTTCTGCAGGATTGTCCAAGGGTTTTTGGCAACCACAACTCATCCCCAGCTATGCTGGAATACGAACACGAGGTTGCCAGATCTCTGGGTTCTTTTTTTTTTATTTTAAAGAAGTTGTAGTCTGGATTTTTATGTGGAGGCTTCTAATTTTTAACACTGAGCCTACACTCTGCATAGCAACAGTCTGCTAGAGCTGCGAGCTGCTGCCCACTGTGAAAAGGGCATGAACTCTTTATGTCACAACAAACCTCACCCAGGATGTTTCACTTATTTGCCTTACCTGTCTTGTCTGTGACAGCATTTGGCTCCTCAGCCCCTGACTTAAGGATTTTTCATCGATGTGAAGCTAAACACTAGCTAGCAGTGTAAAGTGGAACTGCCAGAAAGCTAAAAATAAAAAATTTTTAAAGACTCATGTTACCTCAGGTTGCATCAATAGAGGTGCCTTGTTCAAGGGAAAGGAGGTGATATGCCAAGGCTGGTTCCCACTGGTGAGATCACACACCTGCAGTCAAGGCCACCATTTCAAAAGAGATAAAGACTATGGGAAATTGTTGGTAGGAGAGCAAACAGAAAGGTTGAGAAACTGTTTCCTTTTAGCTTAAAGGGAAAAAAAGAAAGAGAGAAAGAGAGAGACTGTTAGGAATTTGAGCACTCTTTTCAAATGTCCAGAGGACACTTAGGTAGAAGAGAGACAAGACATACTTTGTGAGGCCACTGGGGAGCACAATTAGATCCAGTAGGAGGGAGCTACAAGGAGGTAAAGTTTATCTTGGCATTTAAAAAGTGAATTTTCAGCTGGACGTGGTGGCTCACACCTGTAATCCCAACACTTTGGGAGGCTGAGGCAGGCAGATCACCTGAGGTCAAGAGTGCAAGACCAGCCTGGCCAACATAGTGAAACCCTGTCTCTCTAAAAAAAAATTAGCCAGGTGTGGTGGTGGGTTCCTGTAATCCCAGCTACTTGGGAGGCTTAGGCAGGAGAATCACTTGAACCTCAGAGGCAGAGGTTGCAGTGAGCCAAGATCACACCACTGCACTCCAGCCTGGGTTACAGAGCAAGACTTCATCTCAAAATAAATAAATAGACCATAATGGCCACACCTAAGCCTCTCTCCACCAGCTTACATGACATCTCTCTTAGTTGGGATTCTCCAAAAGCAGACCCTAAGACAAGCATCTGGGAACAAGTAGTTTACTTGGAAGGTGATTCCAGGAAGCGAAGTGAGGGAGTGGGAGAGCGCAGGAGAGGAAAGCACAGGGCACGTGATATGGTTTGGCTGTGTCCCCACCCAAATCTCATCTTGAATTGTAGCTCCCACAATTCCCACATGTCACGGGAGGGACTCGGTGGAAAGTAACTGAATCGTGGGGGCAGGTCTTTCCCATACCGTTCTCTTGATAGTGAATAAGTCTCACGAGCTCTGACACTTTCATAAAGAGGAGTTCCCCTGCACACACTCTGTCTCTTGCCTGACACCATGTAAGACGTGACTTTGCTCCTCCTTGCCTTCTGCCATAATTGTGAGGCCTCCCCAGCCATGTGGAACTGTGAGTCAATTAAGCCTGTTATGAGGCTTTATGATTACCTAGTAATCATATGATTATGATTTATGATTACCTAGTCTCGGGTATGTCTTTATCAGCAGTGTGAAAATGGATGAATACAGCACGTGAACGAGCAGGTTCCCCTGTGGGCAGTTGGGGCTCAGTCCTGCTGGAAACTGCAAGGGACTATGTGGATCATGCATCAGAATTGTCCCATCCAGGGCCACGGAAGCTGGGATATTTCCCACCATAGTCATTCCCTAGGGCGGCTATAATGAATTCCCACCAATGGCTTAAAACAATAGACATTCGCTCAGAGTTCTGAAGGCCAGAAGTCCAAGATCAAGGTTTTGACAGGGTCACGCTGCCTCCAAAGGCTCTAGGAAAAATCTTTCCTTGCCTCTTCCTGGCTTCTGGTGGCTACTGGCCATCCTTGGTGTTCTTTGGGTTCCAGGTTCGTCACTCCAGCTCTGTCTTGGTTGCTACATGGCCTTCGTTGTGTGTCTCTCTGTGTCTTCCTATGGCCTCCTTGTAGTGACAACAGTCATTAGGTTTAGAGCCTTCCCTAATATGGTATGACCTCGTCTTAACTAATTGCACCTGCAAAGACTCTATTTCCGTATAAGGTCGCACCCTGAGGTTCCTAGTGCCTCAGAGTTGTCCCATCCAGGGACAAGGAAGCTGGCTATTTCCCACCACAGTCATTCCCTAGGGCTACTGTAATGTAGTCCCACCAAACGGATGGCTTAAAACAACAGCTATTCGCTCACAGCTCTGAAGGCCAGAAGTCCTAGATCAAGGTGTCGGCAGGGCCATGCTGCCTCTAAAGACTCTAGGAAAAAATCTTTCCTTGTTTCTGAGGCAGCATGGGGGATGCTATGCAACCCAGTTCAGCCCCAATTTCCTTCACCCTTTATTCAAGCAATGTTGTGTAGTGCAAAAGCCCACAGCCCAGTGACTGTCTACCTCATCCACTCACTCCAGCTGTACTGGCCTTTGACTCAGTGATGTCCGGCTTGCTCTCCTTTGCCCCTCACACAAGCTGGTACCTCTGTGTGCAACACTCCCTCCCAATGTCTGCGCATCTAATTTCTACTATTTTTCAGATCTACACAGCTATAAGTAACAGAACTCGAACCCAAAGTAGCTTAGTGTCTCCAAAGCAGGAAACTCATTGGTTCATGTAACTAAAAGGCTTCAAGTAATGCTGGGTTGGGGTTTAAAGTAAGCCATCGCTGCTCTGTCTTGCTCTGTGTGGGTCCAGGCCTGGACTCACATGGTTATGAGTGAAACCGTTTGGAAACACAGCATCCTACCTACAGGATTCTGGTTTCTCTCAGGCCCTTGCCTACCCCTGAATCATCGCTGTGGCCAGAGGATTACATCATTGTGATTGGCCAGGTCTGGGTCACATGCCCACCACTCAGACTAATGGGCAAACCTCATCCAATCCACATGGAATGGATTTATCCAAAAGAAACAGCATTGTGTTATCAAATAAATAAATAATAGTGGATGTCAACTAAAATGTCTCCACTCATACGGCATTTCTTCAGAGAGCCCTTCCCTGATCTCTCTTCCCACCCCAAATTAGCCCTATGACAGTCTCCTTCATGGATCTAATTATTTTCCCTCATAAAACTCATAATTTGTTTATTATGTGTGAATAGTTGTCCCTTGGTATCTGACTTGTTTTTCTAAGACCACCAGAGTGAGCACGAAAGAACCAACAAGTAGGCAAAGGTCAGGAGCAAAACTGCAAGTTTATTTTGGTAACCTAAGGTGTGGGGAAGAAGTCTGTCGGCCTCCGGCAAACAAGGCCGACAGAGTCCCCCCATCGTGGGGCTCTCGGGCGGGGTTCCCGCATCCCGACTTCAGTGGGGCTGGAGGAAGACCGCGTGGGACCTGGGCCAAGAGCGGCTTTTCTAGGGAGTGGGAGGGCAATAGGCGGGGCACGGGCGTGTCGGGGGCGTTCCGCAGGTGCGACCAGGTAAATCTTGATCTCTTTGGATTGACGTCACCTGGTGCATGCCTAGTTGGTCTGCACCTTCCCGGGTCACCGGCTGCATTTTCGCGCGCGCGGGAAAAGTTGGGAGGGGGGATGAAGAACCCGGAAGTACACCATCTTGCCTCCGTTCGTCCAAACAGTATCCATCGGGGACTGGCTCCAGGATGGCCTACAAATACCAAAATCCTTACAAGCTTAAGTTCCTTATATATTAATAAAATGGCATAGTATTTGCATATAACCTATGTGCATCCTCCTGTATACTTTAAATCATCTCTGTCTTTCTTATAACTAATACAATGTAAATGCTATGTAAATAGTTGTTATACTGCACTGTTTAGGGAATAATGGCAAGAAACAAAGTCTGTACATGTTCAGTGCTGACACTTCTTTTTCTGAATATTTTCAATTCATGGTTGGTCGAATCCATGGCTGACTGTATTATTTCTTTTTTCTTTTCTTTTTTCTCGAGATGGAGTCTCGCTCTGTCGCCCAGGCTGGAGAGCAGTGGCGCCATCTAGGCTCACTGCAAGCTCCGCCTCCCAGGTTCACACCATTCTCCTGCCTCAGCCTCCTGAGTAGCTGGGACTACAGGTGCCCGCCACCATGCCCGGCTGATTTTTTGTATTTTTAGTAGAGACAGGGTTTCACCGTGTTAGCTAGGATGGTCTCTATCTCCTGACCTCGTGATCCGCTCGCCTCGGCCTCCCAAAGTGCTGGGATTACAGTCGTGAGCCACCACGCCTGGCCTGTATTATTTCTATAATATCTGCCTTACCCACTAGACTCTGAGCTCCTTGAAGGCAGAGATGATGCCTGGCTTGTTCACATCTGGACTCCCCAGCCCTTGCTCACACTTGCTTGCTTTGTCCACAGCAGGTGCTCAATAAATACCATAGAATGACTTTGTAAAGAACTCAGTGATTATTCATTGCAATGAGTTGTGGTGCTGGGAGAAGCACCCAGGTGTCCTGAGTCCCAGCATGGCACTTGGCATTGTGGTTCTCCTGACCCCGACTGTGGTCTTCATGACTGGAGTGATACTGGAGCCCAGCCTGGAATTGATGGTCAAAGCCCAACTTTGGATGGCCTGTCGGCCATGATGTTTTCCCTCCAACACTTACCTGGCTCATTTTATTCCCCAGCCTGAGTCAGCCTGACTTAGTACAAAGGTCACAGCTCTTAGCAGCCGGAAGACCCAGGTTCAAATGGCACTTCTGTTACTTCATAACTTCCATGGGCACAGGCAAGGCTCTGAAGCTCTCTGAGACTTTATTTCCACTCTGCTTTTGAAAGGATATTTTGTTTGCCTTTACCTTTTATGACTATGCTATATTTTATAAATTATTATAAAACTTCCTATAAACCATCCTGGAACATGGTGGGGCATAAATAAAATGTATCTGCAAAATAGAGATAATATTTACCACTCAGGACTGCAGGGAGGATTAAAGATGAGGTAGGCAGTGCTCCTGGTAGTGAGTAGCTGCTATTGTCATCATTATCATTATTTTGGGTGAGGCTGAATCTCAACAAATACCTTGTAGGACATTAAGGAGGAAACCAATTTCTTTGAAAATAAATGTCACAGATATGAAAGGCCTACAAAAATAAAAAAATAATCTCTGATCAGGACAAAATCCAGGGATATGGTCAGGCCGTGGGTTAGGCCCCATGGTAACCCAATCTGACCCCTCAGAATGGTTGGGGAAATGGAGCTGAAGGTGAAACTTCACGGACACATCATTCTAGTTCTTCATGACCTAGCTAGAGAGACGACTGAACTAGAGGTGAGTAAGGTGAAACAGGAGGGCTAGACATTGCCAGCGACTGCACAAAAAGGTTAAGAACGAAAAAGCTTTGCTGTGAGCCACTATGAGCACAAAATATGATGGGGAATAGGCCCACAATGCAAAGAATAAAATAAAATGAAACAGATATTTGCATTAGACAGTTTGAAACAACAAAACAAATCAAAGCTGTGGAGTGGTCCAGACTCTTCAGTAAATGAAGTAGGTGGATTCGAAATTTATCATTGACAGAAAAATAACTAAAAACATGAGACCTATCCCCCAAAAAAGTGAGAAAGAGAGGAATGGGATGTGATGAAAAGGTACATTTCTTAAAATATCAATTGTGGCCAGGTGCAGTGCCTCACGCCTGTTCTCCCGGCCCTTTGGGAGGCTGAGGTGGGAAGATGGCTTGAGCTCTGGAGTTCAAGACCAGCCTGCGCAATATGGCAAGACTCCATCTCTACCAAAAGTACCAAAAAAAAAAAAAAAAAAAAAG
>NW_012119043.1:5864376-5882558 GCF_000951035.1 Colobus angolensis palliatus | reverse complement strand
TATATATATATATATATTGCAGCCAGGCCCAGTGGCTCATGCCTGTAATCCCAACACTTCAGGAGGCCGAGGCGGGTGGATCACCTGAGGTCAAAAGTTCAAGAGCAGCCTCCTGGCCAACATGGGAAAAACCAGTCTCTACTAAAAATACAAAAATTAGCCAGACACAGTGGTGGGTGCCTGTAATCCCAGCTACTCAGGAGGCTGAGGCAGGAGAATACCTTGAACCTAGTGGGTAGAGGTTGCAGTGAGCCAAGATTGCATCACTGCACTCCAGCCTGGGTGCAGAGCAAGGCTCCATCTCAAAAAATAGTAATAAAATAAAATAAAAGATTAATTACAAGAGTAATCAACCAAGGAAAAGATGAGTTCTCCATAGCCACAAAGAAATGATGGGCATAAGAGATCTCTTAATATCAGAAACAGAACAATAAAAATTCAAAGAAAAGTTTATGTTGCAGCAAAGGAATGAAAGATAAAATGTCACAGTGCTCAAAGCTACTTGTAAAACAATGTGACTGGAAATGAAGTCTGGGAGGTAAAAGAGAACTTTGATGGGACGAGAAACCTGCCAAAACTTTAAAATCTGTATGTGGGCAGGCATGAGGATTAGAATCTGTTGGAGCCAGAAGCCAGATCTAGTTCTCCCCCACACCAATTCTCCCACCCATTGGACATTTTCCAAGTAAGAAATGGTAGAGGAAGGTGGGGGCTTGGCTGAAAAGCAGAAGTAGATCTTGCAGTCTTGCAGTTCTTAAATCACAAATATCTGCTGGAGGGAGAGGCCCGGTCTCACCTTCAAGACATTAAAACCACATGCAGGCCAAAACAAACTAAAACAGTAAACCAGCCCCAATCAGTTCAACTTCTGACCAGACTGAAGAAAGTAACCCTTATGCTAGCTGCCTGAAAGAGAAAAATTTGAGCCATTTCTGAGGGAAAAAAAATATTATCAACTTCAGTTTCTAGTTCTTATATGCAAATTCTGGCATATGATAAAAATAGCAGAATATGGCCGGGCGTGGTGGCTCAAGCCTGTAATCCCAGCACTTTGGGAGGCCGAGACGGGCGGATCACGAGGTCAGGAGATCGAGACCATCCTGGCTAACACGGTGAAACCCCGTCTCTACTAAAAATACAAAAACTAGCCGGGCGAGGTGGCGGGCGCCTGTAGTCCCAGCTACTTGGGAGGCTGAGGCAGGAGAATGGCGTAAACCCGGGAGGCGGAGCTTGCAGTGAGCTGAGATCCGGCCACTGCACTCCAGCCTGGGCAACAGAGCGAGACTCCGCCTCAAAAAAAAAAAAAATAGCAGAATATGTTAAAAAGTAGGAGATTGTGAAATAAAAAAAATCAACAGAAAAACATGTGACTAAATACAGACCAAGAGATGACACAGCTGATTAGTGGACATGGATTTTGAAATAACTATTATAAAGTAAGTGAAAGAATCTGAAAGAAAATATTAATATGGGTGAAAATATGGGAAAAAATCCAAAAGAATAATGTGACCTCTAAAACTAGAATGAAATGGAAATTCTAGACCCAAAAAATACAATACCTGAAATGGAAAATTAATTGAATGGGCTTAACAGTAGACAGGACATAGTGAAAGAAAGAACTAGTGAATTTGAAGAGTGGTCAATAGAAATTATCCAAACTGAAGCAAAGAGAGAAAAGGAATTTTTATGGTAGAATATTAGAGAGCCCTAGGTCAAGATCAAATGATCCAGCACAATTTGGAGTCTCAGAAGAGGAGCAGGGAAGTGGGATAGAAAAAAATATTGGAAGGGTATGAGATATTTTTAGTTGGTAACTAAACTCAAAGATCCAAGAAGCTTAACCATCCCAAAGCAGGAAAAGTACAGTTAAAATCACATTTAAGTGTATCATAGTCATCCTGCTGAACACCAAAGAGAATGAGAAAAATCCTAAAAGCAGGGGTGGGGTAGACACCATATGTTCAGGAAAATGGAGACTACCCCTTAATTGGTCTGCAAAATATTGTTTAGCACATTATTGTGAAGAGACTAACCAAGGCTTGATAAAGAATCATCCAAAAAGATTAGAGGGAACAGTACTTGGTGATCACATAGGACCAGGAGGAATATCCATCACCCAATAAGATAAAATTCGTAATGTCTGGCACACAAATTATATGCTCCCTATAAAAAATAGACTTTAAATATAAACGTACAAGAATGGAAAAAGATATACCATGCTAATACTCATCAAAAAAGAACTGGAGTTACTATATTAATATCATATAATGTAGATCTCAGAGCAAAGCATATTACCAAGAAGGAAGTAGTTTATCTCATAAAGATAAAGAGATCAATTCATCAAGAGGACATGTTAACAATACTAAAGTTTCATCACATAAAACAAAACTCAAGGCTGGGCTTACAGCTGTAATCCCAGCAATTTGGGAGGCCAAGGGAGGTGGATTGCTTGGGGTCCAGAGTTTAGGACCAGCCTGGCCAACATGGCGAAACTCCATATCTACTAAAAATACAAAAAGTAGCTGGGCATGGTGGCGGGCACCTGTAATCCCAACTACTCGGGTGGCTGAGGCAGGAGAATCACTTGAACGCAGGAGGCGGAGGTTGCAGTGAGCTGAGATTGTGTCACTGTACTCCATTCTGGGTGACAGAGTGAGACTGCATCTCAAAAAAAAAAAAAAAGCTCAAAATATATATAAAACAAAAATTGATAGAACATAGAACAACCAGGAGAAATAGAAAATCCACAATTACAATCAGAGATTATTTCAATAATTAATATAACAAGTAGACAAGAAATTACCAAGCATGTAGAACACTTGAAACAGTGCCATCAATCAACTTGACTGACATTTACAGAAAAACTGGTTAGCCGGATGCAAGAAAAATAAACTTTGATTCATACCTCACACCATATACAAAAAGCAACTTAAAATGAACCGAAGACCTAAGTGTAAAACCTTAAACTATATAATTTCCAGGAGAAAACACAAGATAAAATATTTGTAGCCTTGAGTTGGGCAAAGATGTTTTAGATGTGATACTAAAAGCATCAGCCATAAAAGAAAAAATGAATTAATTATACTTTGTCAAATTTTAAGATGTTGCCTTTTCAAAAGACACTGTTAAAAGACATTAAAACAGCCCCTCTCCTCTCCTTCCTCCCCCTAAAAAATACTAAAAACAAAAGCCATAGACTGGGAGAAAATATTTGCAAAACAGATATCTAATCAAGGACTTGTGCCCGGATTACGTAAGAAACTCAAATTCCAAAACTAAGAAAAAAACAACACGCTTTTTAAAATAAGCAAAACATTTGTATTAGTCCATTCTCACACTGCTATGAAGAACTGCCTGAGACTGGGTAATATATAAAGAAAAGAGGTTAAATTTACTCACAGTTCTGCATAGTTTGGGAGGCCTCAGGAAAGTTACAATCATGGTGGAAGGCATGTCTTCACAGGGCTGCAGGAAGGGTAACTGCTGAGTGAAGTGGGAGGAGCCACTTATAAAACCATCAGATCCGCAGGGCGCGGTGGCTCACGCCTGTAATCCCAGCACTTTGGGAGGCCGAGGCGGACAGATCACAAGGTCAGGAGATCGAGACCAAGGTGAAATCCCGCCTCTACTAAAAATACAAAAAAAAATTAGGGCGCGGTGGCAAGCGCCTGTAGTCCCAGCTACTCAGGAGGCTGAGGCAGGAGAATGGCGGGAACCCGGGAGGCGGAGCTTGCAGTGAGCCGAGATCGCGCCACTGCACTCCAGCCTGGGCGACAGAGCGAGACTCCGTCTCAAAAAAAAAGAAACCATCAGATCTCGTGAGACTCACTCACTATCGAGAGAACAGCATGGGGAAAACTGCCTCCATGATGCAATTACCTCCACCTGGTCTCTCCCTTGACAAGTAAGGATTATGGGGATTATGGGGATTACAATTCAAGATGAGGTTTGGGTGGGAACACAAAGCCTAACCATATCAACATTTAAACAGACACCAATCAAGAAGATACCATAGATGCACATAAGCACATGAAAAGATGCTCAATATCATTACTCATTAGGGAAATGCAGATTAAAACCATGAGATACCACTATACTTCTAGTAGAATAGCTAATGTTAAAAAGCCTGACAATACCAAGAATTGGCAAGAAATGTAGAGAAACTGGGCCAGGCACGGTGGCTCATGCCTGTAATCCCAGCACTTTGGGAGGCCAAGGTGGGCGGTTAATGAGGTCAGGAGATGGAGAATATATATACTGGCTAACACAGTGAAACCCCGTCTCTACTAAAAATACAAAAAAAAAAAAACAATTAGGCATGGTGGCAGGCGCCTGTAGTCCCAGCTAATCGGGAGGCTGAGGCAGGAGAATGGCATGAACCTGGAAGGCAGAGCTTGCAGTAAGCCGAGATGGCACCACTGCACTCCAGCCTGGGCGACAGAGCAAGACCCCATCTCAAAAAAAAAAGAAATGTAGAGAAACTAAAACTTTCATACACCACTGTTAGGAGTTTAAAATGCTACAACTTTGAAAAACAGTTTGTCAGTTTCTCTAAAAATCAATCACCAATGATTCAGCCATTGCACACCTTGGTATTTAACCAAAACAAATGAAGCATGTCAGTACAAAGCTTGCACACAAATATTAGTAGCAGTTTTATTTGTAATAGCCCAAAATCATAAACAATGTAGATGTCACCAGCAGGTAAATGGATAAACAAATGCTGGTACATCCATATGATGGAATACTACTCAGCAATAAAAAGGAATTAACTATCAATATATACTGCAGGATGGGTGAATCTCAAAATAATTATGCTGAGTGAAAGAAGCCAGAAAAAAATGGAATACTTACCCTCTGGTTCCATTTATATAAAAGTCTACAAAATTTAAAATAACCTAAAGTGACAGAAAAAAAATTAGCAGTTGCCAGGAAAGAGGGGAACTGAGAAAATGAAAAAGAGGAACTACCAGGGGTACAAGGGAGCCTTTGAGGGTGATGGATATGTTCACTATCTTTATGCAGTTAGGGCTTTTGGTGTAAACATACAGCAAAATTTATCACATGATACACTTTAAATATATGTTTATTTTATGTAAATTATACCTCAACAAAGCAGTTTGACAAAAGCTCCCCACCCCCGCCACCAAAAAAAGTTATGCACATTGAACTTGTGCATTCTATGTACTAAAACTGCATTTCAATACAATACTGTTTTAAAAAGTCACACACAAAACCTGAAGCAGGCAAGAACTCAGAGGATAACACCACTCCTGAGCTGATCTTGAAGAAAATATTGAGAGTGAAATGTGCTGAAATAAGAATGAATCAAAAGAACTCAAGACAGGACAAGCCTGGGGAAAGCACTGAGTCATTTAAATATAAAACTGACACTAAACAACCGTGAGAATTCTGGTTACAGAACCACGACCCAATGCCATAACCTTGAAAATATAAACACACAGTTAAAGCCGCAGGGTTGGGAATGACAGACAAGAGAAATGTGAACACATAATTTCTTCACATTTTATAGAAAAGAAAATCAAGTGATGACTAAAATTTGAAACAAATTACTAAAAAACAGATTCTAGCCTCTAAATGATTTCCTAATTTTTCCCTCAACTTTAAAGGAATAACTTTAGAATGAGAAGCAGTGATGGCAAAGAAGTCGTTATCTAAACTTTAACAGTTTCTTCAAATTTCATTTCCATTTAATTTTCTCCAGACAAAATTTAAATTAATTATTTTATTAATAATAAGATGAAGACAATGCATGCAATTTGTAAAATGATTCCCATCTATTTTTGTCCTGACCTCTCTATTCTTATGTCTGCATGTGTGTACAGAAAGATGTCCTGAATGATAGTCACTAAATATTAATTATGGCTTTCTGGAAAGCATGAAATAAGGTGGATTATTTTCCATTCTTCTGTGTCCTCCATCGATGGCTTGAATTTTGTGTAGTATACATGTATCACTTTTACAAAAACGATAAAGTTACTATTCTTGTTTTTAAAAAACAGCGCACACTCTAAAGTCAAACAAATTAGTGCTAATTCCAACTGCAGCAGTAATTCACAGTGCAAATGGAGGATTTGTTTTAATCTGTTAGTGACTCAGTTCTCTCATCTGTATTGTGAAAGTAACACCAGCACCTAATCCTTTAGGGTAAGGTGGATTTAAATGTGATGGTGTGTTTAAGTTGCTATGTATAGTACCCAAATAGTTAGCAGCCACTGGACAGTGGAATTGTAACTGAAGATGACGCCAAAAACCCAATGAGGGTCTTCAGCTCATAATAACACCATCAAATTGTACTTGAACTCTAAAAAGGGAGCTACGAGCAACACAGAGCAACACCCAAGACCAAATATCTGATTTTCAGAACTGTATCCTATCTACCCAGAAATGCCAGCGATGAAGGTCTCAGTTTCCTTCTGGTTCTTATTTCTTGCACCAGTAGTAGAATTTCAGAAGTTGTCAAATGCACACTTCAAGTTGGTGTGTTATTGAAGAGAAGTCTGATGAGTTTCCAGGGCAGGTGACTGTCCTTGACATATGGAGGAATTTTTAGTAGTTGATCTCCAAACACAAGCAGATGTTTCCTTGATGTTCACAACGGGATGTCTCCTTGAAGTCTGCCCTGCCACCAACACGGGGTCTCCAGAACAGCTTGGAGAAGAAATGACAAGAAAAAGACACTACTTTAGACAATTTCAGTCATTTTGAATTTGGAGTAACTGATTTTTATTCATCTCCAAAATAGGCATCATGTTGCCTTTGCAAGTAGATATATTTCAGGAAAGTGATCTGAAAAGAAAATCTAACTTCTTCATTGACTTTCTTATAAAATTATGAATATATTTGTCCTGGAGAAAAAAATATACCCAACTCAACATTTTTTTTAAAGTGCCGTGGGTGGCCAGGTTCAAGACTTTTTGTTGATGCTAATAAAATGGGTGGCTTTTTAAAAGTGTCCAGAGCTTTGCAGCATTTTGCATGAATTCTAAGCTCCCTTTTTCTCTCTTGCCAGGCAAGAATTATCTTCTTCAGGCAACAGAATTATCTTTGAGACTACATAATCTCCTGGCACTCCATTTTCAAATTTTGAAGTTCAGCTCTATTTTTTCACTTAGATAAAAATAGTACTACTGGAGGTGGGCTGCCATGTTACATTTTTCCAGTAATGACCATCATGTAAAAATGTGCTCCAGGGAGCAATATGGACAAATAGAAGCCCCCAGTGGCCATTCCCCACCCTCCAACCTCCCACTGAAACACCAAATTGAACAATTATCCACACAAGAAAGCATCTTCATAAAAACTAAAACCACGGGCGCTATCCCAATACCTGGTTTTGACATCATATTAAGGAAAGAGGCACTGAAGAGGGTAGAAAAGACATTCTCAAATTGCTTACACCACTCTCCCATCGCCCAGCAGCTGCACTGTGGTGTGAAGATTGTGTGTTTGGGGGAGACAGAGTGCAGTGATTGTGGGGCTGTGCATTGGAACTCAGTGCTGTCCTGTCACCATGAAGAGCAACACAGGGCAGAACTCAGCCAGTGCCCCCAGAGGAAGGACTGAGACCAACCCTCACCAGGGACACATCGTCCATCACAGCAGCCAGGACTTCAGTTCCAGGTAGCCCCACTACTGTGGGCTCAAGGGCTCTGGGTTCCTGCTTAGACTTGAAAGGAAGTCCAGGCCACAGGGACTGCAATTCCTGGGCAAGTCCTGGTGCTACGCTGGGCTTGGAGCCGCATGTGACCTAGTGAGATACCCAGCTGGGAGACAAAGAGGACCTTGTCTTACAATTTGAATACCATCTCAGCCACAGTAGGATAGGGCCCTGGGCAGAGTCCTGAGGCCCCTATTTTAGGCTCTAGCTCCTAGACAACATTTCTAGACACACCCTGGGCCAGAAGGGAACCTGCTGCCTTGAAGGGAAGGACCCAGTCCTGACAGGATTCATCACCTGCTGACTAATGAGTCCATGGCCCCTGAATAATCAGCAACGGTAGCTAGGCAAGATGGGTACTTGCCACGGGACTCGGGTGCAATCCAGGGCCATGCTGGCTTCAGGTGTGACTCAGTGCATTCCCAGCTGTGGTGGACGTGGGTAGAGACTCCTGCTTGAGCAAAGGAGAGGACAGAATAAAGGGGACTTGGTCTTGCAACTTGGGCACCAGCGTGACCACAGTGTGGTAGAACACCAAGCAAGTTTTTGGAGTCCCGGGTTCCAGGCCTTGTCTTTGATGGCATTTCTGGACCTGTCCCTAGGCCAGGGAGGAGCCCACTGTCCTGAAAGGAGAGACCTAGGCCTGACAGCATTCACCACAAGTTGACTGAAGGACCCTTGGACCTTGACTGAACAATGGTGGTAGCCAGGCAGTACTCACCACAGGCCTGGGGCAGTGGTGGCCAAGGGGAGTCCTTCTGCTTAAGGAAAGAAGAGGGAAGAGTGGAAAGGGCTTTATCTTCTGGCTTGGGCACCAGCTCAGCCATAGTGGAATAGAGCACCAGGTAGATTCCTCAGGTTCCTAATTCCAAGCCCTGGCTCCTGGACAGCATTCCTGGACCTGCTGTGGGCCAGCAGAGGAGCTCACCTCCCAGAAAGAAAGGCCACAGGCCTGGCTGGACTCACCACCTGCTGAATGCAAAGCCCTTGGGCCTTGAGTGAACATCAGCAGTAGCCAGGCAGTAGTCACCACAGACCTTGGGTGAGACCCAGTGCTATGTTGTCTTCAGGTATGACCCAGCACAGCCCCAGTGGTGGCGGTCACAGGAGTGCTTGTGTCACCCCTCTCCCAGCTCCAGACAGCTCAGCGGAGAGAGACCCTGTTTGTTTAGGGGGGAAAGTAAAGGAAAAGAACAGGAGTCTCTTCCTGGTAATTCAGGGAGTTCTTTCAGATCTTACCCAAGATGACCAAGGCAGTACTTCTACAAGCCTACAAGAGTCACGGTGTTACTGGGCTTAGGGTGCCCTCTAATGCAGATACAACTGCAGTGACCAAAGATTTAGATCACAATACTCATTCCCTCTGTGTACTTTAAAGCCTTCCCAAGAAGGACGGATACAAACAAGCCCAGACTGCAAAGACCGCATAAACACCAAACTCTTCAATGCTAGGACATCAACGAATATCCATAAGCATTAATACTGTCCAGGAAAACATGACCTTACCAAATGAACTAAATAAGGCACAAGTGACCAATCCCAGCAAGACAGAGATATGTGACCTTTCAGACAGAAAATTCAAAATAGGTGTTTTAAGGAAGTTCAATGAAATTAATGATAACACAGAGAAGGAATTCAGAATCCCATCAGATAAACTTGACAGAGATTGAAGTTTTTTTTTAAATCAAGCAGAAATTATAGAGCTGAAAGATGCAGTTGGCATACTGAAGAATACATCAGAAACTCTCAAAAACAGCATTGATCAAGCAGAAGAAAGAAAGAATTGGTGAACTTGAAGACAGGCTATTTGAAAATAGTCAGAGGAAACAAAAGAAAAAGAATAAAGTATGTCTACAAGATCTAGAAAATAGCCTCAAAAGGGCAAATCTAAGGGTTATTGGCCTCAAAGAGGAGGGAGAGAGAGAGAGAGATCAAGGGAGAAAATTTTTTCAAAGGTATAATAACAGAGAACTTTTCAAACCTAGAGAAAGCTATCCCTATTCAAGTACAAGAGAGTTACAGAACACCAAGTAGATTTAACCCAAAGAAGACCACCTTAAGGCATTTAATAATCAAATTCCCAAAGGTCAAGGATTTTAAAAAGGATCCTAAATGCAGCAAGAGCAAAGAAACAAGCAACATACAGTGGAGCTCCAATACATCTGGCCGCAGACTTTTCGGTGTGAACCTTACAGGCCAGGAGAGAGTGGCATGAAGTATTTAAAGTGCTAAAAGGAAAAAAAAAAACTTTTATTCTAGAACAGTATACTCAGCAAAAACATCCTTCAAACATGGAAGAGAAATAAAGTCTTTCCCAGACAAAAAAAAGCTGAGGGATTTCATCAACACCAGACCTGTCGTAGAAAAAATGTTAAAGGGAGTTCTTCAGTATGAAAGAAAAGGACTTTAATGAACAATACGAACTCATCTGAAGGTACAAAACTCACTGCTAATAGTAAGTACAAAAACACATAATATTATAACACTTCAATTGTGATGTGTAAACTACTTATTTCTTGAGTCGAAAGACTAAAAGATGAACCCATCAAAAATAATAACCACAACAACTTTTCGAGACATAGACAGTAGAGTAAGATATAAATAGCGACAACAAAAAGTGGAGGGGATAAAATTGAAGTGTAGAGTTTTTGTTACTTTTCTCTTTTCTTGTTAGTTTATTTGTCTTTTTTTTTTTTTTCTGTAATCAGTGTTAAGTTGTCATCAGTTTAAAATAATAGATAACATGATGTCATTTACAAGCCTCATGGTCACCTCAAATCAAAAAACCTACAACAGATACACAAAAAAGAAAAAGCAAGAAATTAAAACAAATCACCAGAGAAAATTATCTTCACAAAAAAGAAGACAGTACAGTAAAAAAAAGAAGGAAAGACCACAAAACAAACAGAAAACAAGTAACAAAATGGCAGGAGTAAGTCCTTACTTAATAATAACATTGAATGTAAATAAACTTAATTCTCCAATCAAAATGCATAGAGTGGCTGAATGGATTGAAAAAAGGCCCCAATGAACTGTCGCCCGCAAGAAACATACTTCACCTATAAAGACACATATAGACTGAGAATAAAGGAATGGAAACAGATATTCAAGTCAATGGAAGCCAAAATAGAGCAAAAGAAATAAATATATACCCAAAAGAAAAGAAATCAGTATATTGAAGAGATATCTGCACTCCCATGTTTATTGCAGCATTGTTCACAATAGCCAAGATTTCAGAGAAACCTAAGTGTCTATCAGAAGATGAACGGATAAAGAAAATGTGGTACATATACACAATGGAGTACTATTCAGCCATTAATAAAAGAATGAGATCTTGTCATTTGCAACAACGTAGATGGAACTGAGGGACATTATATTAACTGAAATATGCCAGGTGCACAAAGACAAACTGCATATTCTCACTCATTGGTGGGAGCTAAAAATTAAAACAATTGAACTCATGGAGATAGAGAGTAGAGTGATGGTTACCAGAGGATGGGAAGGGTCATGGGAGATTGGGGATGGAGTAGTGATGGTTAATGGGTACAGAAATAGTTAGATAGAATGAATGAAATCTAGTATTTGATAGCACAACAGGATGTCTACAGACCATAATAATTTATTGTACATTTTAAAATAACTAAAAGAGTATAATTGGGATGTTTGTAACACAAAGAAATGACGAATGCTTGAAGTGATGGATACTTCATCTACCCTGATGTGATTTTCATGCATTGGATGCTTATATCAAAATATCTCATATATCCCATATGTACCTATACCTACTATGAACCCATAAACATTTTTTAAATTTTTTAAATGTACTGCAGTCCCCAAATATACCTACTATGAACCCATAAACATTTTTTAATTTTTTTAAATGTACTGCAGTCCCCAAAAATTATTCAATGTGTGTAAAAACAGTTCTAGCGCCTACTCTATCAATTCCTTATGCTCAAACTTTCATAAAACTTGCTTGCTTAAAATTAATAATACATGTGCCTGAAAATGTCAGTAAAAAACTCAACAGAAGCTTAGTCAAGTCAAACACAGCAATATTTGGCACCCACGCCTCTTCCGTAGTCCAGGACTGGGTCTGCCAAGAGAAGTCTTGTACAGAGGCTCCCCAAGAATGAAAGGGAACCCAATAGCTTCTCAGCTCTCTTTTGATTTCGCAAGCAAGCCCACAGGAGACCTCTGGTCCCCTTTGTGGAAGGTGGAATGGCAACAGGACAGGAAAAAGAAAATGAATACTCATCAACGGACAGGACAAGAAGAAGATGATGAAGTAATGTTGATGGGAAGCTAAAGCTGCTGTAGACTGGAGACGCCAACTTCCAAAGGATCTGAATCACAAGAATAGGCGAAGCTATGGGGTGTGATACAAATGAAGACTGTGGTCCCAACCGTATTTCCCACCTAGGGGACAAAATATTTAGAAATCTACCATTAAAGAGGCAGAGAGGCATCTAACAGCATATACAATCCCAGAGAACAAGGGGAAGGGAAGTAACAGGGAAAACTGACGCTATCGAACATTGGTGCGCATCGTTACTTGATCCTGGTTCCACTCTCATTTGAAACAATCTCTGTTTCTCCAGCTGCAACAGACTCTTAGGAAAGTATGTTGCCTCCAAAATGCATGCAAATACCACATAGAAGTGGCTTGGGCCTACACTCCTTTACGGGGTTAATTCCATTCCTGACTTACTCTTCTGTTCTCATCAAACTTCTTCCAGTTTCTTGAACTCAGAGTGTTACCTGCATGAGCTAATTCTTTCTGCCCATGCCCTAGTTTAGCACCACTTTCTCCGCACATCTTCCCTGACCGTGGTCCTCCCCTCAACTTCCAAATGCTGTACTTCCCCTAGTGTTGCTCTTCTCATTGTGCATCATGATGGGCTGTGGACTTAACAGGCTCTCTACCAGACCTTGAGCTCTGCTGGAGCAGGTGCTGGATTTTGTTCACTGTTACATTCACCTGTGCTTGGCCCATGGAAGGTGTTTAATGATTTCTTGTTGAATATGCAGTCAAGAGCATACGTAGAATACATCGATATTCCCCTGTGTTGCTCCAGAAATTTCACTTGCCTCTGCCCCACATCCACCCAGCTATATGCAGTTTCCTTCTGCTTTTCCATTGCTCCCATTTGGGTCCAACTCTATGACAGCAACTTCTAGATAGAATTGTCCCTGCTTGGGTGAATCTAGGCCAAGCATGTGTTTTGGGAGCATTGCAGCTTTTTTTTTTTTTTTTTTTAGCGGAGATGTAAATATTAATGGTGAAACTATCTGATAAAAATTAAAGAGGGCCATCGCTCAAGAATGCAAAGTGGGGCTTTCTACATTTTAAGAGTCTCTGAGTGAGAAGTCCACAAGAGGGATCTAAAAACGTACAAAACATCATGTGGCTGTGTTCAGAAGAGAAACTTCGCTGCAATTTTCAGAAGCCAAAGCTGAGAGGCTCTGCAGCGTTGGAAACACTTGAGAGCTGTGGCACTAGAGCAGATACAGTCTTTCTAAAGGAAGCAGACAGAGCGGTAGACTGGGTGGGCCAGTGGACCTGAGCTTAAATGAGACAGGAAAAAGGAGGGCAAAGAGGAAGGAGGAGAGGAGAAAGAGATGGGGATTGGAATCAAAGACGGAGATGGAATTAAATTATTGGAATAAATAAATACACAACAAATTGGAATAAATAAATATATAATAAATAAATACACTAATAAATTGGAATAAATACACAATAAATACACAATTGGAATAAATAAATACACAATAAATCAATCCCCTTTCCATTCTTTCCATCTTTTTCTTCTATCCACTTTCCATTATTTCCATCTTTTTTCCCTTAAGGAAAAAAAGAATGGACAGCAGATTGATTTATTGTGTATTTCCAAGTTTTTAAAATATTACATGCTTATTGGAGAAAAACAATAATACAATAAAGTAAGAAAAAAATAAACTCACTCATAATTTTTACCCACTTTTTTCTGTAATTCCTTCCCACCTTTCTATTCATATGTAAGAGCTTTTATATAGGTTTATATTTTGCATGTCACTTTTGAATCCATCTGCAATTTATTTTATACACAACAGGATGGAGTTCAAAATTTTTTCTACCAAAAAATCCAAATGTCCATTACTATTTGAATGAAGTTGCTTTTTCTTTACTCCTTTTCACTTTCCCTTAAGTATTGTCCGCTGCGTGTTTCATATACTGTGTTTTTGCTCTACCTTTTCTATGTTGTAGCCCAGCAGTGAAGAGCCCAACTCTGGAATCAGACAAGCCAAGGTTGGAAACCCAGCCCATTTACGAGCTCTGTGGCATTGGGCATGTTCTGTAAAACCTTTGGGACTCTGTTTTAACATCTGTAAAATGGGATTGATGATAATACTTCACAGGGTTGTTTTTTTCTCTTTTTTTGTTTTTTTTTCTGTCTATATGTCTTTTTATATATATATATATACTTTAAGTTCTAGGGTACATGTGCACAATGTGCAGGTTTGTTACATATGTATACATGTGCCATGTTGGTGTGCTGCACCCATTAACTCATCATTTACATTAGGTATATCTCCTAATGCTATCCCTCCCCCCTCCCCCCCTCACAACAGGACCCAGTGTGTGAGGGTTGTTAATGATAAAGCATTTTCACCATTCCTGGCATATACTGATAATTCAATAGGTACCAATCACTAATGTTATTATACTCCCATTGCTCTGTTTGAATTCGCACTTCCAAAAAATATTTTCGAATACCTCCTATGTACCAGAAACTGTGGCAGGCCCTGGTGTGACAGTTTTAGAACTTTCACCACCCCAATATACACACACTCTATTCCCTGGCCATTCTCCTTTCCACTGGAATTCTACTCAAGTGCTTGCTACAGTGTCCTAGCTGTTTTGAAAGGCAGTAGGGGTTTCACTGCCAATCCTTAAGGAAAATCAGATGAAAAGGAACAGATACGAGACATGGGCAGCAACAACAGCTCCAGAATCCTGCTATTGTCATTATCCCTTATCCTGGGTGTAGAGTTTCTGATGCCCTGGGTCCACTGGAACCAGAGGCACTAAAATAACCTCCTTCCCCTCCACAATGCCATCCCTCCCTCCCTGAGAAAGCACCTTCTCCCACAGATTCCACTTCCAGCACTTTAGCTGAAGGAAAGGGTACAAAACAAGCATAATGTTCACACTCTTAACCTCAAAAACTAGTATAAATCCCTTCTGTCTACAACCGTGGAGATCTGGAACTTATCTCTGGGTCTCAGTAAGGATGGCTTGGGATTTTCTCTCAGTAGGTACCCCACACTCACACGAACAACATGGATTCTCTTCCTCCTCTGGGAGAAAAGACATACATTCTGCCCCATTCGTAGGGGAAGAATGCTTTCCTATGAAATGGAACCCAGGGTGAGTACTTGCCATCTGCTATAAACTGGTCCTTAAGGTCAATGCAAATATGGCCTCCCTCCTGTGCAACCTCCCTGGGCCCCTCTGAAGCTCAGAGCTGGCTCCCTTCTCTCCCAGTAAAGATCTTGCTTATATATTAAAATGGTTAGAAAGGCAGTACGCTTCCCCAGAAGGAAACTCCCAACCTTCTAATTTTTATTCAACAGAGAGTCAAACAGAATAAAACCTAAACTTGGAGTCACGGAGAATTAGCCCAGGTTGATAAACCTGGCTGGTGATGTGCAGGTCTAGCCATGTGTATGGCCTCCCAACCCCCAAATAGAGGCCTCAAGAACTTGGTTCTGGAGCAAATTCTGCCCCATCCTGCACATACAAGAGAAATAAACAATTGAAAAGTAGGCAGAGTGCCTTCTGTTTTCCCATTGCAGATTTTCACATTACAGTTCCTGCAGAAAAGTACATCATCTTCAGATGCCTGGCAGCCCTGAAAGCTGAGGGGATGGACACCTCAGGTTAAGGTTGGAGATTCTCTGGGGCAGCAGACTAGGGGCTCTAAATGCAGAAAGAAGGAACAGAGAGCGAGAGAAAGAGCTGTACGGCTCAGCCTCTGCCCTTGGGCACCTCAAAGAAGGCATTTACTTACGATTTCTCATTCATTCCTCTTAAAAACATGACGTCCTAAGGTGAGGAAATGAAGTTCAGAGAGGTTAAATGGCCTATTCTTTCTGTCCCACTTTGGGCACCTGGAAACTTCTACTCATCTTTGAAGACTCAGTTCAGACACCTCTTCCTTCATTTACAGATACCCATGTGCCTCTGAGCCCTACAGCTCCCATAGACGCCTCTGCAACGGCACAGATTACATGCAGATTGACTGCCTGGGTCTGAATTCCAGCCTTAAAACTTCTGAAATTTGACTCTTTGAGCAGGTAATTTAAACACTGTGTTTCATTGTCTTTAACCATGAAATGGGAATGATACTAGCAGTTCTTATCTCATTGAGTACTTAGGTGGATTCATTGAGTTAATACATGAAGAGCATTTAGGGCAGTGCCTGGCAAATAGTAAGCATGCAATCAATGTGGAATTTTTTTTTTTTTTTTTTTTTTGAGACGGAGTCTCAGTCTTGTCACCCAGGCTAGAGTACAGTGGCACGATCTCGGCTCACTGCAACCCCCACCTCCTGGGTTCAAGCGATTCTCCTGCCTCAGCCTCCTGAGTAGCTGGGATTACAAGTGCCCGCCACCACACCTGGCTAATTTTTGTACTTTTAGTACAGACAGGGTTTCGCCATGTTGGCCAGGCTGGTCTCGAACTCCTGACCTCAGATGATCCACCCGCCTTAGCCTCCCAAAGTGCTGGGATTATAGACGTGAGCCACTGCACCTGGCCTATTACTTTTATTCTTATTAGGCACTCGTTATGCTGAGTTCCTTGAGGATAGGAAGAGTATCTTACTCATGAAAACAGGACATTGTCAGAATTGTTACATATATCCAATGCCTGAAACAACTTGCCAAGAAAGACCCTAAATAAATATGTGTTGAATCTTTGCATAAATGCATTAATGAATTTATCCCTTTCTCTTCAGTGCCCAGCATCAAGCAATGTCCAATTTGTATTTGGTTGATGTAATAAATAAATTCATAAGTGAACCTCATGGGTGATTTAAGCCTCGATATACTCCTTACACATTGCTCATCGTGGTAGCTTCTTGCAAAAAGGGTATAGACCTTTGTCTTCAAAGTACTTGAAAGGAACAACAGTTCAGGGTTATGCAGATTTCCAAAGATGCAGCCATGGAGAGCGCCCATAACTTTAATAAGCACCCTCGAGTCTAGCTGGAGTCCCTCAGTAAGGAGCCGAAGTTAATTTGGCACTTTTTGGCCTTCCGATGCACTTTCAATAGGGATAAAAGCAACGTTGATTTCCCCTGGAACCTATAAATAATTCAGTCCCCCATTTGTGTGTCATTGAATCTCTTTTAGCAGGAACCGTACAAAGGTCAGGGCCAAATAAATGTCTCTTCAATGTTTGTGCATAATGTCAAAGAGTATTTTTAGGGCAAATGGTGTTCAGAAAAGAACTGAAGAGAAACGGTGAGGTAATTGTGTTCCAGCGCAGATATTCCCGAACAGATTAGCGTGGGTTTTCCAGACAGCCCCCAGAGCCAGACAGCTCCCGCCTGCATTGCTAACCCAGAGCCGGGGGTGATGAAGACTTCATTGGCCCCAAAATGGCGTGGTGCAGCTTAAGTTCTTCCTAAACCTAGAAGTGGTGCCAGAACAGTTTTTGTCCTAGTTTCTTAAGCCTACAGATTCTAGCAAGATTTCAAAAAAAAAAGAAAAAAAGAAAGGCTCTTTCTTGCATAAGAATTAAATGCAGCAATTAACTAACCTGGGAGAGTGCAGTGGACAAAATCATGGGCTTTGAAGCCAGGAAGCCCAATATCTTGGCTCTGTCGCTCTCTGGTTGTGTGATCTTGGGCAAAATACCTCAACCCACTGAGCGTTAGTCTCTCTATCTATAAAATGGAAGTACTAGCAAAAACTACGTCAGAGGGATATTGTGAGAATTATAGTACATAATGCAAGTACAAAGCTTAACATCGTGCTTGGCACAAAGAGCTCCTTAAAATTAGATATTCTTTTAAATATGTTTTAGGCTGTGGTTTGCAATGACTCTTTCTCCAAATGCATGATCTGGTTTTGATCTGTTAGGGACTCCTCAAGAATCCTGGTTTGTTGATGCTATTCTGCTACTTGTTCTTGTTTTTCAGTCTGTTGCTCTACACATTCCCTCTCATATCCTCTGTCTCCCCTCCCTCTCTTGTGATTTCATGGGATTTGGAGTGAGAAGGGGTCAGAAGATGTGCTCAGTCTTCTTCAAACCTTATTACCCAATGAATCAAGGCCGTATAAGGGCTGCTCACTGTAGAGTAACTGAGTCCCGTGCTTAGAAAAAACATCAAAGTCTATGCACCCATTTTCCAAATGAGGACACTGAAGCTCAGAGAAGAAGTGTGACTTCCTTGAGAAAATTAAGTCGGTACAGGGTTTTTTTGTTTTTTTGTTTTTTTGTTTTATT
>NW_012119043.1:5854891-5858751 GCF_000951035.1 Colobus angolensis palliatus | reverse complement strand
AGATAGAATATTGCTGAACAGCGAGTGTACCTGTCTGATTCTTACTTTGGAAGCTTCCTCTCAGGGGTGTACTCCACCCTGTGAGGTGGGGGTGTTAGACTGCCCCTAGTGGGGGATGTCTCCCAGTTAGGCTACTCAGGGGTCAGGGACCCACTTGAGCAGGCAGTCTGTCCCTTCTCTCAACCTCCGTGTTGGGAGATCCACTGCTCTCTTAAAAGCTGTCAGAGTTATTTGCGTCTGCAGAGGTTACTGCTGCTTTTTTGTTGTTGTTGTTTAGCTGTGCCCTGTCCCCTGAGGTGGAGTCTACAGATACAGGCAGGTTTCCTTGAGCTGCTGTGAGCTCCACCCAGTTCGAACTTCCCAGCAGCTTTGTTTATCTACTTATGCCTCAGCAATGGCGAATCCCCTCCCCCAGCCTCGCTGCTGCCTTGTGGTTAGATCGCAGACTGCTGTGCTAGCAATGAGGGAGGCTCTGTGGCTGTGGGACCCTCCCGGCCAGGTGTGGGTATAATCTGCTGGTGTGCCCATTTGCTTAAAGCGCAGTACTGGGGTGGGAGTTACCCGATTTTCCAGGTGTTGTGTGTCTCAGTTCCCCTGGCTAGGAAAAGGGATTCCCTTCCCCCTTGCGCTTCCCAGGTGAGGTGATGCCTCGCCCTGCTTCAGCTCTCGCTGGTCGGGCTGCAGCAGCTGACCAGCACTGATTGTCCAGCACTCCCTAGTGAGATGACCCCAGTACCTCAGTTGAAAATGCAGAAATCACCGGTCTTCTATGTCACTTGCGCTGGGAGTTGGAGACTGGAGCTGTTCCTATTCGGCCATCTTGCTCCGCCTCCCTGGTGCAGGGGTTTTTAACCCAGTGTCCACAAACCCTCAAAGGGTCCTGGATAGAATTTAGGGAGTCCATGAACTTCAATGGGAAAACATTAGAGGAAGACTTTTCAATAACATCTAGCTGAAAGTTTTCATTTCCTTCAACTGAACGTAGGCAATCAAGCACAGTGGTACTTACCTTATTATGATTTTCTCACCAAGAGAAACCACAGATACTTTGTCATCACAGCACAATTGTTGTAGAAATCACAAAATTCTATTCATGCTTAGCACAATGTTGAAATATTGATAGTTATTAGACCTGCTATGGGATCTATTTAACGCACTATTAAGGAAGTACACGTATCATTCTACCACATATTTATTGTTTTTAATATTTTGCCAACAAAATAATGTATTCTCTTTTTAATTCTTCTTCTTTTTTTTTTTTTTTGGCAGAATCTCACTCTTTTACCCAGGCTGGAGTGCAGGGGCATGATCACGACTCACTGCGGCCTCAGCTTCCTCTGCTCAAGCAATCCTCCCACCTCAGCTACCCAGGTAGCTGGGACTACATGCACACACCACCATACCCAGCTAATTTTTTGTAGTTTTTGTAGAAATGGGGTTTTGCCATGTTGCCCAGGCTGGTCTCAAACTCCTGGGTTCAAGTGATCCACCTACCTTGGCCTCCCAAAATACTGTGACTTTAAAACAATTTTTTTGAGGCAAGATCTATGTCTTCATCAAACTTCCCTTTGGCCCATGCCCTCAGGAAAGGTTAAAAGAGCTAACAAGTGTCAGAGTTATCATCTAAATATGTCCCCCAGAAACTTCAAACACATGGCCCCTCCTTGGAAGAGGCTGGATCCCTCTGAGTCTCTAGGTGCACCCTGTCATGCTATACCTCCAATCTCCCACCCTCCTCACTACCATTATTCAAGCCAATGAGGAAAAGATGGAGGGAAAAGAAGAGGAGGAGAAGAAGGAGAAAGAGCAAGAGGAGGAGAAAGAGAAAGAAGAGAAAGAAATTAACAATCACCACCCCAATGGTAGGTCTTACCATTGACCTCATCCTTCCATATAACTTTGTTCATAACAACCCCATCTACTAGCTACAAAGGGAATGTTAGAGAGGCCAAGGCTTTTGTTCAAAGCCACACAGCTAGTGAAGAGTAGGTCTGGGACTCAAGCTCAGTCTGTCAAATTCTAGATCACTGCTCCATACTGCCCGGTGGTCCCTTGTCCCTAATAGCCACCCCCATCACCAATAGTCCACATAGCTGCTTCTTTTGACAACCAGCGCCCCCCACACACACCTCATTACACCTAAATTGCTGTATCTTTATCCAGGATAGTTTACACTGTGTAATTCTCATTTCAAAACTAGTCGAAGTTGTCTGGAGAAGCCATCATGTCAAAAGGATTGTCTCTGGGAGACTTGGACAGGAGAACTGCTTTGCTGGCTAGCGAGTGTATCAGTTAGGGAAAGCCAGGTTATGCAGCAGTAACAAATGACCCCAAAAGCTCAGTGATATAACAATAACAAGTCATTCTTTCTTGCTCCTACTGCATGTCCAGCAGGGTCAGCTGTGGCTATGATCCACATCTCTTCTCCCTGGGACACAGGCTGCAGGAGCAGCCACAATCTGGGACATTGCTTTGGCAGAGGGAAAAGAGGACATGGCTTTTAAATCTGCTGCTTGGAAGAGACTCCTGTCACTTCTGCTTGCATTTCATTGGCCAAAGCAAGTCAAAAGCATGACATCATGCAGGGAACGAAAGCATGATTATTTTCCAAGAGGATGGAATGAGTATTGCAGTAATAATTTAGCTAACATAGGGGAAAAGCCCATTTAAAAAGATGCTAGGTTTTGATTGCAATCTGTAAATGTCTACAGGTTTGACCTCTGATGCATCAATCATATATTTACAAGACTGACCTTTGCTTTCTTTAATTTGTATTCATCATAGTCTTAACTACTATGATAATAAACTGTCTTTTAAAATTATTGAAAAGGTGCCACTTTTAGAGCGTGTATTTAGAGGAGAAACCACTCCCCCTGTTCCATTCTCCCTGCAGTTCTGGCAGTACTGCCAAGACTCTGACACTACTTGGTCATTTTCTTCATTATTCTAAGCCCAGCCAAGGGCACCCAGTGAGTATTCAGCTCAGACATGGCCACTTGCTCTGGAATGCTACTAATGAGTGAAAGTTGTGTATGCTCAACCGACACAGGGAACAGTGTTGACGGCTGCAAACACTCTTCATAAACCCTGTTCTCTAATGAAAAGACTGTTCTGGGCTAATCTTTGTCCCCTCTGAATTTAAATGCTGCATGGAAAGAGTGTCAATGCAGCAAGATGGATTACTATAAGGGGCTAAGGAGCTGTGTCACCAAAATAGTTTTTGTCTTTCCCCTTGATTAATGAGAAGGAGGCCAGGCTGTGCTTTTATCTGAAACAGGTCGTGTTGAAGAAATATTAATGATGTCATCAGATGATGGATTTTCTCATACCTTCACTCACTAAACCATGCCAGATCTATCAAGCCCCGTGCAAAGTGGATGGAAGAACAAAGAGCTTGGAGCTGCAGAAACAATCCCATTATAATCGACTTGCTGAGGTTACACCATGTAATAGAGTGGCAGGGAAGTATGACGATACAAGGCAAAAGGTAAAGAATACTGAAAATGAGGGGCGGAGCAAAATGGTCGAATAGGAACAGCTCCAGTCTCCAACTCCCAGCGCAAGCGACAGAGAAGACAGGTGATTTCTGCATTTTCTTTCTTTCTTATACTTTAAGTTATAGGGTACATGTGCATAACGTGCAGGTTTGTTACATATGTATACCTGTGCCATGTTGGTGTGCTGCACCCATCAACTTGTTAGCACCCATCAATTCGTCATTTATATCAGGTATAACTCCCAATGCAATCCCTCCCCCCTCCCCATGATAGGCCCCGCTGTGTGATGTTCCCCTTCCCAAGTACAAGTGATCTCATTGTTCAGTTCCCACCTATGAGTGAGAACATGCGGTGTTTGGTTTT
>NW_012119043.1:5851310-5851530 GCF_000951035.1 Colobus angolensis palliatus | reverse complement strand
CCTGGTGTGCCCGTTTGCTTAAGGTGCAGTATTGCAGTTCGAGCTTCCCAGCAGCTTTGTTTACCTGCTGAAGCCTCAGCAATGGCGGGCGCCCCTCCCCCAGCCTGGCTGCTGCCTTGTGGTTAGATAGGAGACTGCTGTGCTAGCAATGAGGTAGGCTCTGTGGCTGTGGGACCCTCCCGGGCAGGTATGGGTATAATCTCCTGGTGTGCCCGTTTGC
>NW_012119043.1:5850421-5850740 GCF_000951035.1 Colobus angolensis palliatus | reverse complement strand
GTACCAGCCATTGCAAAAACATGCCAAAATGTAAAGACCATCGAGGCTAGGAAGAAACTGCATCAACTAACGAGGAAAATAACCAGTTAAGATCATAATGGCAGGATCAAGTTCACACATAACAATATTAACCTTAAATGTAAATGGACTAAATGCTCCAATTAAAAGACACAGACTGGCGAACTGGATAAACAGTCAAGACCCATCAGTCTGCTGTATTCAGGTGACCCATCTCACATGCAGAGACATACATAGGCTCAAAATAAAGGGATGGAGGAAGATCTACCAAGCAAATGGAGAACAAAAAAAAGCAGGGGTT
>NW_012119043.1:5848921-5849149 GCF_000951035.1 Colobus angolensis palliatus | reverse complement strand
TGATCAAGTGGGCTTCATCCCTGGGATGCAAGGCTGGTTCAACATTCGCAAATCAAGAAATGTAATCCAGCATATAAACAGAACCAAAGACAAAAACTACATGATTATCTCAATAGAGGCAGAAAAGGCTTTTGACAAAATTCAACAGCCTTTCATGCTAAAAACGCTTTGAAACCAATGAGAACAAAGCTCAATAAATTCGGTATTGATGGAACGTACCTCAAAATA
>NW_012119043.1:5803949-5846877 GCF_000951035.1 Colobus angolensis palliatus | reverse complement strand
GTTTTTTAATTGGGTTTTTCCTAATTTTCCCAGTATTTTATTATAAAACTTTTCAACACACAGCAACATTGAATCATTAACATTTTACTGAACTTGATGTATCACATATCCGTCCATCCATCAATCCATCTTACTTTTGGTTCATTTCAAAGTATATTGCAGATGTCAGTATACTTCCACCTAAATACTTCAGCATGGTTTTCAGTAACTAGACTCCAATATTTGTTTGCATGTTTTTTGTATGCAATTTACACAGGTTGAAATATACACATTTTAAGTATTCATCCACTGAGTTTTGACAAATGCATGTAACAGTATAATTTAAACCTCTATCAAGCTAGAGAATATTACTAGCACCCTGAAGGTGCCTCACTCCCTTCTTCACAGCTGATTCCTGACCTCATGATAGGTCAATTTTGCTTGTTCTAGAACTTCGAGTAAATGGACACCTGTCATATGTGCTCTTTGTGTCTGGCTTCTTCTGCTCAGCCCTGTGCTTCTGAGATTCATTCATGCTTTGTGTAGGTATCAGTAATTTCCTTCCTTTCCATTGCAGAGTCATATTGAGTTGAATAAATATCCATTTGTTTAATGCATTATCTGCAATGACATTTTCAGAATTAAGTATCAAACTTTAAAGAACATACATTGATTGTCTTTATAATTTGTTGGCATGCAAAAAATGGAAGGTTTCATATAAAAATCTAGATGTCTGGGTGCATCTTAAGAATCTCAAGATTGGTGGCTCAAGCCTGTAATCCCAGCACTTTGGGAGGCCGAGACGGGTGGATCACGAGGTCAGGAGATCGAGACCATCCTGGCTAACACGGTGAAACCCCGTCTCTACTAAAAAAAATACAAAAAAAAATAGCCGGGCGAGGTGGTGGGCGCCTTTAGTCCCAGCTACTCGGGAGGCTGAGGCAGGAGAATGGCGTGAACCCGGGAGGCAGAGCTTGCAGTGAGCCCAGATCGCGCCACTGCACTCCAGCCTGGGCAACAGAGCGAGACTCCATCTCAAAAAAAAAAAAAAAAGAATATCAAGATTGGGCAACACTGGGCTCAGCTTTCTCCACCAGGAACAATGGGAAGGGTCAACTGAAGACCCATCGAGTGCTCTCTCATTTGGCACAGCCTTCCCCACTTCCTTCCATATCCCACCTGGGCAACTTTATTCATTTATGATACCTGCCTGTGTCTGAAGGTATATAATTTTCTGGTTCCTATTAATAATAACCAAATGCTGCCAAGGAATTATGAAATGTTTAATGAAGGAGAGAATAAATGACCAAAATGTGATTTCATTGGCTATACTGTGCCAAAGATCCTACAATACTGAGTAAACAGGAGTCCTGAGTTTGGATTCGGTTACACATGAGTCCTAATCCTTTCCCTACTTTGTATCATCTCCACTTCCTTTGTATGAAATATGGGAATAAAAAATGTTAATTTATCACTTGGTGTAAGAATCAATAAGATAACATATTTAAGCTGCCCAGCACCACCAGTATGGTAGTTTACAATCACCAATATTATCATTATTATCATCAACTTGTTCTCCATTAGAGAGTTCAACTCATTTTTCATTCCATCTCTTCAAGGCGGCAATTTGAAGCCTCTGGATTCTGAGAGAGAAGATCATTGGGCTTAATGATGAGGAGAAGTTTTCTCCCTCATGCCCTTCTTTCTAATGAGTCACCATCCCAAGCATGAGTTTGGTCCCAAATAAAAGCCATTGAAAAGTCTAGAATCCTGTCAACCAAACAGAAGCTTCCTTCTTCATGCTTTTGAGGACTTGGGACAAAGAGCATTAGAGCTCAGAAACAAAATGAGGCATCTCAAAGGGTGGAAAATCAACAGAATAGGAAATCCAGAAATAGACCCACATGCACACATGATATTAGTATATAATGGCAGTGTTTTCATACCACTGGGAAAAGACAGATTACTCCATAAATGGTAACAACTGGAAAACCATCTGGAGAGATATAAAGTCGAATTCTTATTGCACTAAAACAAATTCCAGATAGATCAAAGATTTAAACACAAAATAAAGGAACCATTAAAATACTAAAAGAAAGGATGGGAGGTGTTTTTTCCTAAAACATTGATGGAGAGAAAACATTAAGAACCACTTAAAATTCAGAACCCATATATAACGGGAGTATATTTAAACAAATAAAAATAAGCAATTTCTACCTTTAAAAACAACAAAGGAAGTTTTAAAAAGATCTAAAAAGCTGGGGAAAATATTTTTGCAAACAACCAGAAAAAAAGGTCATTTCCTAAAGATAAAGAAATCCTATAAATCAGTAAGAAAAAGACCAACAACTCAATAGAAAAATTGGCCAAGTTTTTTTTCATCTAAAAAGAATATCTAAACATACCAAAATATGCTCATCCACACTAATTATAAGTTAAATACAACTTAAAACTATAGCAACATATTTTTAGCTTCTAATTGGCAAAAATCAACATGTTTGATAACAAACTGTGGCACTGAGATTGTGGGGAAACAGTCACTCTCGTATTTGCTGGTGGGAAGATAAATTGATAAACATCTTTGAAGAGCCATTTGGCACGAACTTTTAAAGTTAAAAATGCACATACTATGTGACCCACCAATTCCACTGCAAAAAAAAAAACATCATCCTTGAACTTGTGAGAAATGCTATGGCTACAAAAGTTATTTGCAGCATTGTGGTAGTCAAACAGTGGGGACAACCTGAAAACTATAAATAAGAAATTGGGGCCAGGCACGGTGGCTCATGTCTATAATCCCAGCACTTTGGGAGGCCAAGGTGGGTGGATCACCTGAGGTCAGTAGTTCGAGATCAGCCTGGCCAACATGGTGAAACCCCATCTCTACTACTAAAATTGCAAAAATTAGCCAGGTGTGGTGGTGCATGCTTGTAATCCCAGCTACTCCGGAAGCTGAGACAGCAGAATCCCCTGAACCTGGGAGGCGGAGGTTGCACTGAGCCAAGGTCATGCCATTGCACTCCAGCCTGTGCGACAGAGTGAGACTCCATCTCAAAAAAAATAAAATAAAAAATTGGTAAAATACACTATGGTACATTCATGCAATTAAATACTTCTGTTTGTAGCAATATTGGACAGCATCCAAGTTACACTGTTGAAACTGGCAAAAGGAAGGAGAGATGGCAGGGCAGATACAGAGTGTGAATACAGTGAGGTACCATTGGTGCAGGGATGCAGGGAGGTTGCACTGAGCCAAGGTCATGCCATTGCACTCCAGCCTGTGCGACAGAGTGAGACTCCATCTCAAAAAAAAAAAATAAAAAATTGGTAAAAAACACTATGGTACATTCATGCAATTAAATACTTCTGTTTGTAGCAATATTGGACAGCATCCAAGTTAAACTGTTGAAACTGGCAAAAGGAAGGAGAGATGGCAGGGCAGATACAGAGTGTGAATACAGTGAGGTACCATTGGTGCAGGGATGCAGGGAGAAGAATAGGCAAGGCAGAAGTGCATAGGCTGTAAGTGCATAGGATATATCACAGGATACATCTGGAGGACATAGGAGAAACCAAGACCAATAGTGGGTGCTGGAGTAAAACTGCATGGCTGGATCTATATATTCTTTTACATTTTGCACCATGTACATTTATTGCCTATTCAACGAAAATGTTTTACTTAAAATACAGTGAAATTGCTATCTTTAGGTCATTTAAATGTGTATAACTATTTTAGCAGGCTATTACAGATAGTACACAAGCATCATTAGAATACTCCAGATAGATTCCCTTCTGACCCTGGAATTCTAAGAATTTATTGAAATATATCCATACTAGCTCATTTCATTGTGCTCAGAATGACAAAAGTTATTTCTATTAGGTTCGTAGAAGCATAACATGCTTCTGGCCTTCAAGACCCCACGCCTATTAGCATACTGCAGAAGGAGATTCTTTGGGTCATCCACCTTCTGTCATGCCTTCTGAACAGCTAGGGCTCCCTACCACACAGCACTGACAACCACCCCACTCCAAGGGGCCACCACACACACAGGGATGGGGAACAGAATGTTTCTTGACAAAAATGGATTTGGATCTATTTTCAAAGCTAGAACGCATATATGCCGTAATGTGAAGGCATTTTTAGCTTCCAAATGGTAACTGACATTTGAAGATTTACTATCTGCCAAAGCTTCACATGCATTATCTTTTCTAATCCTCCCCATGACTCTGTGAGGGAGGCATCCTGCATAGTCTCCATTTACAGGTGAGGAAACTGAGGCTCAAAGATGTCTGTGCAAAAGCACAATGGGAGATTCCAAGCCAGGCAGTCAGCTCCAGAAAACCCCTCCTCTTATCACCACCACCCACCACGGCTTTTCAAATCACAAAGCCTGGCCTCTCACCTGCCACTCCTCCTCCACATCCATGGGTTCTATTTATTTTCCTGTGTTTCCTCCTAGAATGTTAGATGGTATGGGAAGCAGAACAATGTCCTCCCAAAGACATCCACATCTTAATCCCCAGAACCTGTGAATATATTGCATTACATGGCAAAGGGGAATTAAGACGGAATTAAGGTTGCTAGTCAGCTGACCTTAAAATACAGAGATTATTCTGGATTATTAAAGTGGGACTAATGTAATCAGAAGGGACCCTAAATGTGGAAGAGGGAGGCAGGAGAGGAAGTCGGAGTGATGAGCAGAGAGAAGCATTAGACTGCCCATTGCTGGCTGTGAAGTCCAAGGAAGGGGCCATGAGCCAAGGACTGTGGGTGGCCTCTGGAAGCTGAAAAAGGGAGGAAACAGATCCTCCCCCAGAGACTCCAGAAAGAAACACAGCCCTGCCTACCCCTTGATGTTAACCCAGTTGTGACTTGTGAGATTCTTTTCAGACTTCTGACTCCCAGAACTGTAAGATAGTAAATTTGCATCTTATGCCGCTACATTTGTGGTAATTTGTTGCATCAGCAATTAAAAAAAACAAAAAAACAAAAAACTGATACACATAATGAAGAGTACTATAAAGGAAAAACTTGGGAGCGATAAAGAGACCCCGGGTGAAAACAGACACCTCTGTGAATAAGAGGTGCAGTCACACCGCAGTTACCATCTGAATAAAGAACTGACAGGAAGCTGAGCTTGAACCCACCGAGAACTTGAGGTCGGATAAAAGGTCTAGATCTGTGCTCTCCAAGAGCGCTTTCTGAAATGACGGAAAATGTTCTATGTCTGGTCTGTCCGGTGTAGGGGGCCGCTGGCCCTACGTGGCTACTAAGTGTTTGAAATGTGGCTGGTATGATGAGAAATTAAATTTAAAAATTTTATTTCAACTATTAATAATTTAAAGTTATGTACCATAGCCCCATGGCTTATGCTGTCTTGTTGGACGGGGTATGGAGAAAGACCTTCCTCTTGTAAAATGAACCACCCCCTCCCCTCTATCAGCATAACTCTGCTCATGACTCTTTGGTAGTGAGGTCAGAACCATCTCTCAAAGCACAAGCAGTCAAGCATAGTGGTCAGGAGCTACGGCCCTGGCCCGACCACTTCTCAGACATGAGACTCTGAGCAGGTGACTTGACCTGCTATGACTCAGTGTCCTCCACTATAAAATAGAAATAAAACAATTACACCAGGCAAGGCGGCTCACACATCTAATCCCAGCACTTTGGGAGGCCAAGGAGGGCAGATCACTTGAAGTCAGGAGTTCGAGACCAGACTGGCCAACATGGTAAAACTCTGTCTCTACTAAAATTATAAAAATTAGCCAGGCACGGTGGTGGGTGCCTGTAATCTCAGCTACTTGGGAGGCTGAGGCATAAGAATCACTTGAACCTGCGAGGCGGAGGCTGCAGTGAGCGCAGATCATGCCACTGCACTACAGCCTGGGCAACAGAGTGAGACTCCATCTCAAATAAAAAATAAATAAATAAAACAATTGCTATATCAGAATTAGATGGCCCATGTTAAGGGCATAGCACAGAGTAGGTCCTTTGTCCAGATTAACAATTGGCAGGAGTATGACTGTTTTCTTTATAGCATTCTGTCTTCTGCAATTTAATGGTAAGGTCCTGGACTGAGGTCTGATTCATCTAGACCTCTCCCCTCTTCAAAAGTGTCTAGTACAACACCCAGCACACAGTAGGTCCTCAGTATAACCATTTGAATTGAATTGAATCCATTTAAGTTCAGTACGTATACATGTTAAATGTTGTGCACGTAATTTTAAATACTGAATGTGCTGAGACCAAGCATGCTGCTGGGAAAGGCCTTTTCCTGTAGCTGGGAGAGACTGGATCACAGGAGGCAGGGGAGATTTCAAAGGTTCCTGGAAACTCTCGTCTTACCACCCCCACTTCAAAAACTATGTTTCCTAAAAACCCATGCCTAGAATATCTTTAGCCAAAAATAAAAATTAAAAAAAAGTCAGGATTTTACTCCACAATTAGCAAAGATTAAAAATGCTGTGGGAGAAGAAATGAATTGACAGATTCTCAGTACACAGAGAAGCATGGAGTTCACAGAAACTTCGAGATTATTCAATGATTCTATGTCTTTTAAGTTTTTATTTTATTTTATTTTTTATTCTTTTGTAGAGACAAAGTCTCACTATATTGCCCAAGCTGCTCTTGAACTCCTGAGCTCAGGCAATCCTCCAGCCTCAGCCTCCCAAAGTGCCAGGATTACAGGCATAAGCCACCTTGCCCAGCCTATTCAATGATTCTTAATCTTGCTGCAGGTAGGAATCTACTAAGCAGCCTTTAAAATGTACCCACGGAATCAGAATCTCTGTGGTGGGGCCCAGCATCAGTATCTTCAAAGCTCCCTGGTGATCTAAATGTGCATTCAGTGTGTAAGAACCACTGGATGGTCCTGTCACGCGTCCTTCTTTTTTCTTTCTTTTTTCTTTTAACCATTTTAAAGTGAACAAATCAATAGCGATCAGTACATTGTCATCACTCCAAAAGGAAACCCCATGCCCATGCAGCAGGCTCCTCCATTCCCCTCTCTGCACTCAGACTTCTTTGCTCCTCAGGAGAAAACACAACCAACATCGTAACAGGGAAGCCCCAGGCTCCCCCTTGTATTCCAAACCCATGTACCCATCCTGACACAGCTCCCTTCTCCATCTCATCTCTGAGCTATTCTCTAAGCGGAATAGATGCTTCATGGCCATAATTCTTTTGCTCAGATCCACAAATCAATGCCAATCTCAGCTAAGTGTCCTGATATGCCCAGGCCCCTCACTCTCCCAACAAAACCTCAGAAAGTTAATTCTGGGCAGATGGGAACTGGTCAGCCTTCAGTCATTTTCAATCTTGGGAATCTCCAAAAATAGCTCAACTCTAATGCATATTTCAGGTTAGGCTTATTTATTTTCCCTCTGTCCATGCCAGCAAGCTAATTTCCCCAGAGGGAGAATGAAAGCAAAGGCTGCTGCCAGAAAACAGAAAAATCGGCTTCTGCTTCTCCCTTGATTGCCCATGAGGAAATGCCTCCAGGGCTTTGTGTCTCAGCGCTCTCAAAGAGACCCAGAGAGCAGGGCCTGCCTTTCTCCCTGGGCAAGATGTTCAAATACTCCCAATACAAAAGCCCAGCGATGCTTGACTCTGGACATGGACTTCCGACCTTCTCAGTGTGCAAAGGGAGAAGCAAGAGGCAGCAGCTGATGTTAGCCTTGACCCATGCAAGGAAAAATAAATAAGAAAGAATTACTGTGGTTTAAATTCCAAAGGGAGGAAGGACCCTGGAAGACCTGGTGTCTGCACAGTTAGGGCCAAGGATAGGGTAATGACGGGTTGATCTTGGGCACAAGAGCAGAAAAATCTGCTATTCAGATGTATTACTATCACAGACGCTCAACTATATTTAGCCAGAATGGAGGGTGGTAAAAAACACAAGCAGAAACCCTTGAATTATCCACCCATCCACTACTAACAATTTGTGAATCACCTTAAGGCAGACAGGATTGTAGACTCAGACATGAGTAGACTTTCATTCTGCTAGTGGAGCTCCTTGGGTAAGGACTGTCTTGCCAATCCCCTAGGTCCCTCCTGCCTGAAGTCTTTTACGACTCTGATGGAAAATTCATCCTCCTTGGGTCTGTAAGTGTTGCATGAGTCCAGAACTATAAAAATGAGAGGTAGAGTTTAGCTCCTAAAAGTACAAGATGGTCAGAAATCATCTGGCAGTCATTCTCACCTCGGAGCTTCACAAAGACCTGGGCAGGGAGTGTCCCTGGCTCCCTCCCCTAGTCGTTGAAAATGAAGCACATAAAACAACATCCAGGATATTCATCAAGAAAGGGATTCAATCATCTAGGCAGGCTGGCCAAGTCCTTTCACTTGGGATGGGCTTGAACAATCACACTGCCTTTTCCTGCAGCATCTCTTGAATTCACAGAGGTGATAGAGTAACCAAAGCCACCAGAACCTGGAACTTTCTTTTTTCTGTAAACACTTTGGAAGGCATGATCTCCAAAAGGAAGGGTTCCAGAACCTTAAGGGTAGAAGCAAAGGTGGGGCAAACACCAGAATAGTCTAAAATGAAATGAAATTTTCCTTTCTGAATTCATGTTAATGAACATGTACTATGTACCTGACGGTGTGCGAGTCACAGCTGCACATGTTGGTTCCAAATGGGAGACATTAATTTTCCACTTCTGGCATAATCATGTGAGTTAAATGGGTTTTGTATTTGTAGTCTTAATTTCCACATGAAGAAAATAATATTCAGAAGGTTCAAATGACCTATCCAAGCATACTTAGGTAATACCCGATGGAGCCGGCATTTGAATCCCTATTCAAAGCTCAGTGAACTCCTTCCACCACACAGCTCTGGAAGAAGTGGAAATTCCAAGGAAAATCAAGCACCATTCTTGTCGTGGTTCCACAAAGCAATTTCTTTTATAGTCCTACTAGTCATTGCCCAGTGCCAAAAGGAGACATTTGCTTTTCTCTCACTTGTCACTCCTCTGCCTGGAAACCTCATTTGCATCAGCTCCTAAACAATATCTTTGGCTCATCCTCTTAGGAAACAGAGGAGGGTGGAGAGGCGAGCTTTTTCTGGAGTCTGCCAATGTCTAAATCAAAAGTTCTCCTCCAGTAATGGCAGTCAGAATGGACTTTGTCCAATTCTCTCTCACTTCCAGGACAGTTACTGTCTGCTCTACGGCCCTGTGTTTCTAAACAGCTTTCTCCTGGAGAAGGGATGGCACATATGTGTATGTGCTGTTTCCTCTCCTCCCTTACCCATGACAGACATTGCTAATCAATCCTGGCATTCCATCTCACCCATCCTAGCCTCAGCATCAATCCTCTCTATTTCGTTAAATTCCAGGCACTCACTACCAACCTTAAAAAATCTCCTTTTCACCCTTTTTCTCTAGCAGTACTCCACCTAACAACTCCCAAACCATTCTTTTGTACTAAGGGAATGATGTCTCCACTCCCTCTATTAATCTCCCGAATGCACAACCCATTTTAGAAAAGCAACCTCTCACTATAGAATCTCAGTGTACATTGTTAAACCATTTAACTTGGCAACTATTAATTAAACATGAACAGAATTTGTCCTAGTGTAATTTCATGACAAGTTCACTCCATGAGATTTCACCTAAGTGATCTGGGCACTTTGTTAATTAAAGCAAATTGAAACTGAATTTCCACTGGAAATCTGAGGAGAACTTCACACCACCTCGTGAGATAAAAGGTGATTCCCAAGGGCATTTTGAAATCAAGGGTACAAATTATGGGTTAAACTCAAAGTGTGAGTCTGAATCCTCCTTCCACACAGGTCTGCATTGAACATTGGTAAGTTCTGTGATTCAGCAAATTTTACACGAGCTCCAAATACAAGGGCAGAAGTGGCTGTATTATTAATAGTTTGTGTTCAGCATTGCTCACAGGTGGATGCACCCATTCACTGTGACCTGTGTGGGGCTCCCTGCCTTCCTCTCGCATCTACAGTAACTTAAGAAAACAAAACTCCAACCATCAGAGCTTGTCACTGCTACTTAGATAAGACCAAAAAGCCTGAATTCCCAGAGGTGAAAATCAGACTCAGAAAAGGTTATGATAAAACTGCGCACCACCACAGCCCATCCAACACAGAGGGCACCCCACCAAAAGATGGAAGCCCAGGGTTCTTCTTCTATGTATATTCCACTCAGTAAATTGCCAATTCTTCTCTTCCTTGCCCCTAAGGAGTTATAATCAAGCTGTAATTTTGCATATTGCCTAGGTTTGCCACATATGTTCAAATTAAAGATAAGCTGTCTTCAAAGGGAAATCATCCCTTTCGAAAGTGAACGCCTACTTGAAATGTAAACGCTGCTTCAATCCTGACTGAGAGAATTCTTCTGACTCATATTTGGAATTCAGTCTGTTCCTCCAGGTGGCATGTACACCAACACTCTCCACTCCTGTGCCCCAAGCAGACATTACTAATAAATCATGACTCTCTTTTGCTCTAAGGTGGGAAGAAGCCTCCAAACAGGGCTACAGGAACCACTGTCAGTCAGTAAGAGTGGCATGTAAGATAAAAGCTGTTTGCCATTCTGCCACCTATATTTATGTGGATGTCAGGTGGTCATCTTTGACTGCTCTGGTGATGTACAATTTCTGTGTCTACTTCTACAGGTTTGTCTATTACAGTCCTTCATTATGCCCCGACCCCAAGAACCATACATACATGGACTGTCTCTAGGGGGACCCAGATCATTTCTGCATTTTCCCAGCTTGTCCTTGCATCTATTCATCCTCATCCTATTCTACTGTCAAGGTATCTCCCGTCCCTAGACTTAGCATTTTTCCATTTCCTTCTAGTCCCATCAAATCCTAACATGAGGATGCTCCAAGTATCCTATCAGAACCCTTGCAACCTCAGCCATGGTTGACTTACCCTGACCCCTTTGGCAATAAAGAGTTTGACAAAATTAGCCCATTCTAAAAATATAATGATGACAATTAAACTTCTCCTTTTTTCTAAAAACCTTCACTTTCAGGATTTCAGGCAATGATATGGCTTGGCTGTGTCCCCACCCAAATCTTACCTTGAACTGCAGCTCCCATAACTCGCATGTGTTGTAGGGAGGAACCCAGTAGGAGATAACTGAGAATCATGGGGGTGGTTTCCCCCAAACTCTTCTCATGGTAGTGAATAAGTCTCATGAGATCCGATGTTTTGATAAGGGGTTTCCCCCTTTACTTGGCTCTCTCATTCTCTCTTGGCTGCTGCCATGTAAGACGTGCCTTTCAGCTTCCACCATGACTGTGAGGTCTCCCCAGTCATGTGGAACTATGAGTCCATTAAACCCCTTTTTCTTTATAAATAATAATCCAAATGATCCAATACTCCAATAATCTAAATGATCATGGAGGGGAAGTATTTCAAGACCGTGGGGTTGTCATCAAACAGAAATAGATCCAAACCTTGATTCTACCGTGTACAAGCTTTGTCAGATTCCTTCACCTGTCTGGGCCTCATTTTCCTCATCTGGAGACCTTACCAGCACCTACCTCAGAGGGCTGCTATGAGGATTAAAGAAGGTAATGCACACAGAGGCTCATCACAGTGTCAGGCAATCAGAACACATTGGCTGCGGTTGTTTTTATTTAACAGATGCTGCCTTTGATGTGGTTTCCTAGAAGATCCTAAGATAACGACTTGAATGCAGACAATGTATTTACCAGAAGATCCCAGGAAGCATCAGAAGGAGAGTAAGAAAGTGAGACAGGGAAGGGAAGGAAACCAATTGAGCAGGTCACCATTGTGGGTGCCCAGGGCCTTCATCCCAAGAGGGAATCTCGGAGGTGGTGTAGGACATGCACCCCCTTATCCCACCTAAAGCACTCAGTTATCCCACCCATGGGGCATTTGCTCATCAACTCCCATTTGCTGTTGGTTGAAGGCTGCTCCTGGGGGTGTTAACTCCCTGGCACTTCTAGCTTGCTTGTGCGTGGGACAGGCATGTTCCTAGAGCCAGCAGAAGCCCTCAGGCAGAGTCACAGGCTCCTTGAAGACAGAAATGGTTGGCAGGAACAGTGAATGTGAGAGGAGGGGGGATATGAGCATGGCCCCAAAGCCCCTGCTGCAGATTCACACAGTAGAGTCCAGGAAGGTTACATTGCAAACCCACGCTCACACAAACACGGAGTGCCTGTGTAGAAGGAAAGAAAAAGAACTGGGCTGGGTTCAAATTGCAGCCAATTGCAGTTCAAATTGTAGCCAGGCATGGTGGCTCCCACGTGTAATCCCAGCATCTTGGGAGGCCAAGGCGGGCAGATCACTTGAGGCCAGGAGTTCAAGAACAGCCTGGCTAACACGGTGAAAAATACAAAAAAATACATGGCCAAAAATACAAAAACATCATCCAACTGTGGTGGTGCACAGCTGTAATCCCAGCTACTCAAGAGGCTGAGGCATGAGAATTGCTTGAACCCAGGAGGCGAAGGTTGCAGTGAGCTGAGATTGAGACACTGCACTCCAGCCTGGCAATACAGTAAGACTCTGTCTCAAAAAGGAAAAATGGCAAATTGCAGTTGCACCACTTGCTTGTCTGTAACATGATAGGACTGATCCCTCCCTGGGAAAGTTTTGAAGGAAGTAAGTTGTATAATGTAGGTAAATCACTTCACACAAATTGGATGCAACAAAACTGCTTAGTGATCTTTCTCTTTCCTTCTGGCCCCAGAATTCTCCCACTAAGACTGCAGCCTCCCTGACAAGCAGGGAAATTTATTTTCTCCATCCATCTAGTCATCAAACGGCTATTGAATGCCACCTGGACACCCGGCACTACATAGGAGATGGAGATGTACAGGTGAGTAGACGTGACCTTGGCCCTTCTCCCAGACACAGAGAAGCAATCAGATAAATGCAATGTGGAGGATGGAGAAGCAGTTTCTGCAGCAGTGCTTCTCAAACTTTAATGTGCATTTGAGAATGGCCCAGAGAATTCTTACTAAAATATAGTGTCTGACTTGGGGTCTAGGATGAGAATTAAGAGTCTTCATTTCTAGCAAGTTCCCAACTGATTCTGATGCTGCATAGTTTGAGCAGAAGAGCTCTACAGAATTCGTTGGGGGTAAAAAAAAAAAAAAATGAAGAATTCATTCATTCTCGGGGAAATATACCTGTTTACTCATTGGGTTACCTAGGTGTTCATCCCCCTACCTTTTGAAATGAGGAGACCATTTTGAAGTCCATGAACTGGAAAGGATGATTCAAGATGATCAGATCCAGATGTATGGGACTCTTTTACCATCCCCAAAAGAAATTCATTCAGGGTCTACATAAAGAGGGAGACATCACCTCATCTTCTTTTGACAGTGTCTGAAGACTTGAATGGCCAAGAAATTTTTCCATGCCCCAGCTCATACGTGGGAGTGAGTTGAGAAAATTTTATAAAACCAACACACCTCCTATAAGCCTGGAGTCATCTTTGCTTGCACCTGTGGGACTGGAATCGGAATGCAAGCTCAGTACAACATGGGCATGCTGCTGAGGTTGCAGCCACTGAATATCTAAGCCTCATAATGAGCAGAGTTCACCATCCAGCTTTCTGATTCATCCTGCCTTTTCCTCCTGAGAAACTGTTCAGTCCCTTCACTTTTCTTGAACACTTCCATCTAATTAAGCCTAAATCGGCTATCTGGAAGTGCATGCAAATGGGGCTGGATTTTATCTGAAGTTCCCTAAACCCAGATAAAGTAACAGTTACAGGGTATTCACTAAGGAAGATGAATGTGAACTATCAAACAGACTGCAGAGGCCTCAACTGTCAATCAATATGTCCAATAAGCAATGTGTGCATTGTTATTAAACATTTTGGCATGTAAAATTATTCTATAATATGTGAGAGATTAGTAGATGGGATAGAGCATCCTGTATCCTTAGAATAAATTCCCCTGTCTTATTTGTCCAAAGTAACTTGAGCAGGTTTCCATTACTAGCAACGAAAAGACTGCTGATTAAAAGACAGGTTTTCAGATGGCCCAGGCCAGCCAATATTCCCAGCTCAATGAATATTTGTTTTTGAATGAATGAGCAATACTGTAACCCAAAAGAAGGTAATTATGTAGAATTTCTGGCATCAGCAAGACAGGAAGGAGACCTTCTCTCACCCCTAATATCTTACTCTGTGATAGCTGCCCAGCCTCCGATGAAAACAGGATCACAAATTCAACAACAGGAAAAGGGTGGAGAAAATCCGGTATTTAGAAAGAACTCTGAATACAGAGATGCCCGTCTGGGTTCTGGCGTCTGCTCCACTACTGAATAGCCAAATGCCCTGTAATAAGTCACTCAATCCTCAGTTGTTCTTATCCGAAAGTGAGTCTGTAGCAAACATGTGCTGGCTGCCTTCCCACATCCATCCCTTCCTCTTTCTCTCCCTAATACAACCAATATGCTTTAAGGGAAATACATGCCCAGGCCTGCAGCAAGAGTGAGCTCTGACTGGCTTAAAGCAATCCGTATCTTTTAGTCCCCCAGTCCAGTCTCCAGGTCAGACTTGGGCACGTGATTGACATAGGTACCACCAAGGTGAATCTCAGGACCTTTGCTTGAATGTGAAAGCAAAAGTGCTCCTTCTGGCCCTGGACATGAGTGACAAAGCAAGAAGCAGTTTGTTGTAACCATCCTGCATTCATGACAGCAGCTAGTGTGAGAGTGAATCTGACTTGCAAAATAAAGAGGAGTCACTGAAAAAAAATTACAAGGGAAATTAAGCCAGAGGAATGATCACTCTGCACCTCAAGCTCGTTCTTCTATGAGTTCTATGAGTCAGGCAGTTTCCTTTGTTTTTATGGCCATTGCAGTTAAGTTTGCTGTTATTAAAAATGAATGCATCTGGCCTGGTGCGGTGGAACACGCCTGTAATCCCAGAACTTTGGGAGGCCGAGGCGGGCGGATCACCTGAGGTCAGGAGTTTGAGACCAGCCTGGCCAACAGGGCAAAATATCTCTACTAAAAATACAAAACAGCTGGGCGTGGTGGCGGGTACCTGTAATCCCAACTACTTGGGAGGCTGAGGAAGGAGAATCACTTGAACCTGGAAGGCAGTGATTGCAGTGAGCAGAGATTGTGCCACTGCACTCCAGCAGCCTGGGCGACAGAGCAAGACTCTACCTCAAAAAAAAAAAAAAACACGAATGCTTCCGTGGATACCCAGTTTCTAGAAGTGTCCTGTATATATTACAGCACAGTTCGTAATGCCTGGACTGAAATCATATATTTTGTATGAAAGCACTTTTGAATCTTGCAATTCTGTAGCAAGGTAAGAAAGTATTGGTTTCCCAGAAAACATCTGGAAGTCAAAGAGTTAATCTTTCTCCCGAGCCCAGAAAGACAATTTAGTTGTCTTGAAAGAGGCAGGATGAAGGATTCATTTTTATAACAATTGGCTTTGAGAAGCAAAAGCCAATTATTCAAAGCTCCCTGCCTATTTATTTGGTCGTGTTTAAGAGAACCCATCAGGCACAGCCAGATTTGCCTTAACTGAATTGGTTCAGAGAGAGCTTTGAAGCATTAAGTTCACTGTCGGGGAAATTCCATCTCAGAACATGAGTGGAGGTAGCAGAGGAAGAGTCTCCTCTCCCGGGCAGGGCCCATCCTCCATGCTGCTCAGGGAAGCTCTGGTCCAAGGATGGTGCAGAAAACTCAATGAGAGATGGGGCTTACAGGTAGCTGCTGGCCTTCCTGTCAGTGGCAGCGATTCTGGTTCAAACCCACCCTCTGTCACTAGAGCTGCACAGCCTTGAACTTCTCTGAGCCTCAGTTTCTTCATCTGCAGAATGGGGATGATAGCGCTTGTTCTACCTAGTCATAACCATGGGATGTGTTGCTGGAAATAGGTGTGATTTCACTCTTCTGTGGGAGAGGAAAGAGGGAGGCAAGACCTGAAAGGAGCATTCACAGGGGGAAGTGAAACACGCAGGTGCATGGATTTTACAGTACACCTAGGACCAAAACCTCTGCTACTGCCTCCTATCTTATCATTTAGGCATTTGACAGTCATTCAACCAACATCTCATTGAGAGCCTACAGTATGCCAGACACTGGATACCAGTGGAAAACCAGACAGACAAGGTCCTGGCCTTGTAGATCTTACACTGAGGTCGGCTGCAGTGGGGAGGGGAGTGGTGTACAAAACATCAATATATAAACAAATCTAAAAGATAATTTGATGTAATGAAATTGTCCTTGCTCAAATCTCATCTCTTAGATATCTCCAGCCTCCCTATTTAATACACAACCTTGCCCCACCTGTGCTCACAACCCTCTCACCTTGCCTTCCCTATTTTCCTCTCCATAACTCATTCCTTTTAACCTACCAGGTAATTTATTTGTATGTGTATTGTATATTTTCTGTCTCTCCTGTGAGAATGTAAGCTCCATGAAGGCAAGAATCATTGTTTTGTTCACTGCTGTAGCCCAAGTGCCTAGAACAATTACTATGCTGGCACAGTAAATATTTGTTGAGTTGACTTATTTCATGGAAAGTGCTACAGAAAAATTAAACAGTGTAATGGAATAGAGAGTGTTATGGTTCCCCCACCAAAAAAAAATTAACATGTTGAAAACTTAATCCCTGATGTGATAACAGGAGGAGGTGAGACCCTTGGGAGGTGATTAGATCATGAGGGTGAAGCCCTCATGAGTGGAATTAGTGCACATGTAAAAGAGACCCTAGAGATCTCCCTCCTCACTTCTGTGGTGTGAGAGCAGAGCAAAAAGGCACTCCCTACGAACCAGGACGTGGACCCTCATCAGACAACGTATCTGTTGGTTCCTTGATCTTGGACTTCCCTGCCTCCAGAACTGTTAGAAATAAATTTCTGTTGTTTATAAACCACCTGTCTATGGTACTTTGTTATAACAGCCCTAATGGACTAAGCCAGAGGGTAATGGAGCAGAAGTAGGATTGAGGGCCTAGTGTAGATAGAAATCTATGTAGGCTTCTCTAAAAAGATGTCATGTGCATGAGAGCTGCATGGTGAGAAGCAGCAGCAGTTATGAAGATTTGGGAAAGCATCCCAGGCAGCAAGGATGGCATGTACAAAGGCCTTGAGGCAGGAAGGATCTTGGTGTGTTCAAAGAATAGAAAATTCAGGAACTCTCGGGTGGATCACCTGAGGTCAGGAGTTCGATACCAGCCTGGCCAACATGGTGAAACCCTGTCTCTACTAAAATACAAAAATTAGCCAGGTGTGGTGGTGCATGCCTGTGGTCCTAGCTACTTAAGAGGCAGAATAATCACTTGAACCTCGGAGGCAGAGGTTGCAGTGAGCCAAGATGGCACCAGTGCACTCCAGCCTGGGCAACAGAGCAAAAAAATAAAAGAAAGAAAAAAAAAAAGAAAATTCAGGAACTCTGAAGAAGGAGGGTGAGAGGGAGAGTGGTGGGAGACAGGACCGGAAAAGTGTGGAATTTTGAATCCTGCTAGTTGAATACCCTACAAATCTTTGCTTAATTGCAAAGTGTTATAAGCCATAAACATGCTTATCACCATGTCTGGAGCATAAAGAAAAAACTCTTTGATAAATGTTTTTTAGATCCCATGAACTCTCCTTTTTCATCATGGAGAATGGCTGAAAAGTTAGAAGATGTCTGACCTCTCAAATGACACAAGTGGATTTCAACAATCACCATCTTTATAAAACTAAAGGGTCATCAGGGAGAAAGGGAACAGAATTGTTCCATGTGAAAACTAAATCCAATGGGTAAAGACCACAAGGAAAGAGATTTCAGCCCAATTTGAGACAAACTTCCTTACACTCAAATGGCACAAAGGTGAAATTGGGAGTAGAGAGTTTCCCACAACTGGAAGTGTTCAAGCCAAGGGTGAGCTTCCGTGTGGTAGGAATAGGTAGAAAGAGCCCAAGTGTTGAGTAGACTATAGACCTCCCAGGCATGCAAGCTGATGATTTTATGATAATCTCTTAATCATGCCATCTCAACACATTAGTGTTTGATCTCTACCTTTGTTTACAAACCCCATCAGTAAAATTCTCACAGAACACATCTACTAATAAGGTAGCAAAGACTGGAATGCATAACAAGGAATGAGTGTACCCATCCTTTGTTCAATAACACAATATTTTTCTTGAATAATGCATGAACTGCTTTTCATTTCAGAAATGAGAGAGTCTATAATCCCACTGTGCGTCAAGCGAATATTTTTAAACATTTATAAGCAGGAGCCAAAGACAGTGGTAAGAAGCTTAGTAACAACAGAAACATGCGTGGCTTGGGATCAGAATAGGCAGGGTGCTTCCATAAGAACCACAAAAGGATGCAGGAAACTGAACAGCCACCATTCAGTCCCCTGCTCCTAAGGTCATAGAGGGCAAAGCAAAGATGAGACTCTGGGTCAAGACCCTCCAAGGGACTTTCCTCAAGCCAGGCTGATTTCCAGTTTCCAAAGAAGACTAGACTAGGAAAGCCATATCAGCACTGAAGTTCAGTGCTTTCTTCTCAGATTAAGCTCTCTACCCAACCTTCATCACTGCCCTGGCTATTTATGTGGTGGGTGAGTTCAAGGGGACAGTGACATAAATACTAGGGCCTACTTGATGTCCTCTTATTGCTAGTATGAGAAACTACATTTATCACTCAGCTAAAAGACTACATTTCCCAGACTCTCTTGTGAGGCATGACCACACGACCACATTCTGACCAATGAGATGTAAAGAAAGAAGGGCATAAAGGGAGGAAGAGGGACTTACAGGAAGGCTCCTTAAAAGGAGTTGACTCCAGTGAGAAGTGTCCCCTTTTTCTCATTCCACTCTTCCCTTTTCCTGCTGCTACAGGAATGGAAAGTTCTGACTGGGCCGATCCCAGTAAACTGGAGATCATAGCAAACCCCATTCTTACTCCAATGGGAAGGAGTGTTGTCAAAACTAATGAGATGCTTATTTAACAAGGCCAAAATAACAGATGTTCCTTATGTGTGAGAAGGCAAGACACAGAGAAAGTAAGGGTGTGTCTGTTTGGATTTATGAATGCAGAGACGAGGAACAATTTTCCTGAGGGAAGCAGCAACATGGTCAAAGGCACAGAAGTGGCAAAGTGTGAAGCCATTTGCCAAACGAACCCTGCATGCTTATGAGTAGGAGCAGAGGAAAAGGAGGCCAAAAGAGAGGTGAAATCCTGATCGTGGAAGGTCTCAAACACCAAGCCAAGGGGGTTGACATGTATTCTTTGCTGGGTCTCATACTAATGATACTTCCCATCCTTGCTGAAAAAGTTGGCCCTCTTGAATCTTCTTTACTGAATGAAGAAAATGGCAGAGTGAGCTCTTTTTGCCCTTTGTCCCTAAGGCAAATGGAGAATGAGGCATTTTACTTTGGGTATCTTGTTAGTGAGCAATTTGTGTTTTATCTCAGAGAATTTCATCAATATAGGTGAAGTAATAGTTACAAATAGGGTTTTTCATAAGTATATATATATATATATATATATATAAAATAACAACTAGCATATGGCCCCTAAACTAAACACTTGTCTGAAGTTAATTTTATTTATTCTTTTTGACAATGCTGTAAGGAAGACAGGACTACTCTACCACATTTAATCATGGAGAAAATGGGCTCTGAGAAGTTACATAGTAACCAAGATTACACAGGTGGGGCTGGAGAGCTAGAATGCAAACTGAGCTCTGTCTGGCTCTAAAGCCAATTCCTCTAGCCACATGCTAAATCTGTAACTTCTGTGCATGATCAGAATAGCTGAGCAAACAGAAAAACCAAAAGACATTGTTGGGTTCACCATAGAGAGGATCACTCATCACCCATGAGCCAAGAGCTGAAAGAGCTCTAACCTCTGAAAACAGCAGAAAGCAGAGTTCCTACTTTCCAGCTACAAAGTGGCCACAGGAAAAAGTGTGGTGCAAGGTGAAGGAACATCTGCAGCATTTGCTTTATGCATATGGCATCATTTCAGGACTGCTCACTGATAAATATGACTCCAGTTAAGGCACCGTGGGGCCTGATATTCCACAAAATTGTTTGATGACCCAGCAGAGAAAGAATGTATCTAATCATTCTTTTATATTATTGAGGTAACTAATCAATAATATCCTCCAACAGAAAAGCCTGTTCTGTAGCCATCAAGTTGTTCTATAGCTCAAGGTGCTGCCTGCAATGGACTAAATTTCTGTGTCTCACCAAAATTCATATTTTAAAACCTAATTCTTAGTGGGAGGTTATGTGGAGGTGGGTGGTGACTACATCATGAGGGTGGAGCCCTCATGAATGAGATTAGTGTCCTTCTAAAAGAGGCTAAATCCTTTGTCCCTTCCATCATGGAAGGACGCAGCAAGATGGCACTATGAGCCAGGAAGTGGGACCTCACCAGACACTGAATCTACTTTGATCTTGGCCTTCCCAGCCTCCAGAGCTGTGAGAAATAAACTCTGTCATTTACAAGCTACCCAGTCTATGGTGTTCTGTTACAGCAGCCTTAATAGACTCAGACGTTCCCCTTCCAAAACAATGATAATAAATAACCAAATTGTTGAGTAATGCTGGTTCTTATGTATTCATTTAATCCTTCTGAAACCCCAGCATGTTGAGAATTACTATCCAAATGAGGAAAATGAGGCTCAGTGAAGAACCACGGCCAAGGTCACACCATCAATCGTGAGCAAGTAATTCTAATCTGACACTAAAATGGCTTCTCCACCAAGCCACTAAGCCACGGCACTTCTCAGAGAGAATACCTCAAAATAGCAGAAATAAGAATTTGAATCTAGACAAAAGGGAAAAAAATGAATGGGCTCTTGAACATCCATTCTCTGCAAAATCCATCTCCCTTTTAATGTGATAGAGCCCCACCTCAGCAGAACACCATTTCCAGGCTCACTTGATGGGTTCCACCCTTTCCACAACTAGGTCTCCTTTCTGATGTAAGTTCCATTTTAATTAACATGGTTTTTATTGTGTGTGAAGCCTGCAGCAAGCAGGCTTTGGGATCCAGGGATCCCAAACACAAAGAGGAAAAAGGAAAAGAAGGATCAATAATGTGATTGATGCTCAATTTTAAGAGCCAAATTTCAATCCTCCTTCCTTCTCAGGCTTTTGACTTAATCAACCCCAGCAGACACTAGAGGCCTGAGCTCTGGTCTCTCATCTACCTTGCTCTAAGGATTTGTCTCTTGTGGCCATAGTTTGCACATCTGAAAACAAGGAGGTTGAGGTAGAGGCACTGCAATGGTTCTTCCAGCCCAAACTCTAAGACAGCCATCAGTGAGAATGGAAGGTTGCAGGCATTGGGTCAGCTCAGCGAGGATATGTTTAGGTAATGAGTGAAATCATACTAGGTCCATAAAGTGGGAGTTCCAGAAGTTTGCTCTTTCAAAACCCTTATGACATGGAGCTTACAGTTCCTTTAGCTCTTGGCTCACAAGTAGTGGAAAGACATAACTTTGGTCATCCTTTGTCCTCTGAGCCCTCATTTCTCAAAGAGACATGGAGACTGGTTTCCCTAGATAGTGGTGAGACCTTGGGAGCAGGGTGGAACTGCAGAAAGATAATGGCCTTTAGAAGTCAACCAATCCACCTCCTACAGCTTTGTGACTTGGAAAAGTTACTCAGCCTCTCCACACTTCAGTAACTCCATCTGTAAAATGCCCAGAATAATCTCACTTCCCAGGTTGCCACATTAAACAACATCATGCTTGTTAAGTACCTAGCAATGTGCTTGGCACACAGTAGCTGCCCAGTTAATAGTAGGTATTATTATTAATTGTGCTGCATATAGTCCCTCCCATTTTTTACCTCCAAGCTGGCTTGGCTTAGAAAACAAGCATACAATACAGACCCCAAGTTTTTCATCATTCATTGTAGTCACTCACATCTGAGGATCCCCTCGGTACATGTTCGTCTTGAACTGAGTTGAGCTGAACTGAGTTGAGTCAGGTTGAGTTCAATTGAATTGAGCTGAGTTCAGTTCAGGTGGGCTGAGTTAAGTTAAATCGAGTTGAGTTGAGCTGGACTTAGTTGAGTTCAGCTGAGTTGAGCTGCGCTGAGCTGAGTTGAGTTGAGCTGAACTTAGTTGAGTTCAGCTGAGTTGAGCTGAAGTTAATTGAGCAGAGCTGAGCTGAACTGAGTTGAGCTGAACTGAGTTGAGTTGAGCTGAGTTGAGATGAGCTGAGTTGACTTCCATTGAGTTCAGGTGAGTTGGGCTTACCTGAGCTGAGTTGAGCTGAGCTGAACCGAGCTGAGTTCACTTGAGTTGAGTTGAGCTGAGTTCAGTCAAACTGAGCTGAGTTGAGCTGAGCTGACTTCAGTTGAGTTGAGCTGAGCTGAACTGAGTTGAGCTGAGTTGAGTTGAGCTTAGCTGAGCTGAGTTGCGCTGAGCTGAATTGAGTTGAGCTGAGCTTAACTGAGCCGAATTGAGTTGAGCTGAGCTGAGTTGAGCTGAGCTGAGCTGACTTCAGTTGAGTTGAGCTGGGCTGAGTTGAGCTGAGCTGAACTGAGTTGAGTTGAGCTTAGCTGAGCTGAATTTAGTTGAGCTTAGCTGAGCTGAATTGAGTTGAGTTGAGCAGAACTGAGCTAAGCTGAGCTGAATTGAGTTGAGCTGAGCTTAGCTGAGCTGAGTTGAGTTGAGCTTAGCTGAGCTGAGTTGAGCTGAGCTGAGCTGAATTGAGTTGAGCTGAGCTGAGCTGACTCAAGTGGGAGAAGGCATCTCTTAAGGCTTCAGTCTGGGGGCAGCATGGACCTTGTAGCCAGTGGATAGGAGATGGGCATGGAAAGCAAGGTCAGGAGCCCAGCCTGCCATCCTAAGAAGCTGTCTGGTGGAGCAGTGAAAAGCAAGGACCTGGGAACCGGACTATCTGTTTTATAATCCTGGCTCCACCATCCAACAGCTGTGTAGCCTTGGGCAACTTACTTAACTTCCCTGTGACTCAGTTTCCTTATCTACAAAATGAGGAAAATAATAATATACACCTTCTATATCATAACATTAAATGAATTAACATTTCTAACAATGCCTGGCACCGATCTTTTGTTATTATTATTAGTTTGTCAGGGGATAGGAATGGATGAGCATACAGGGACTTGCCTCAACTGACCCTTAGGGCTTCCTGATCACAGGAGCCAGGTCCTTCACATGCATTTCTCAGCTAAAAACTCTTGAAATGTCTGTTCAACTCTTGTTGATCTTTTTGCTGTTGCATCCCCAGCCCCGTCCCAGCGCCTGGAAGGAATAAAGGAACAACTTCATGAATAAGAGGAAAAAATATTCGTTGTTTGCCACGCAATAGGCTAAGCATTTTACACATATTATTTTCATTATTTTAATCTGCATAATAACTCTATGAGGTCTGGGTACCATCATTAGCCCCCTTTTTACAGAAAACAACCTGAAGTTCAGAAAGGTGAAGGAATTTTCCCAGCAGTGCACAGCTTCCAAGTGGCTGAGCCAAGATACAAATTCAGACTTGCCAGGCTTGCCAGGCTCTATGACACTGCCTCTCTGAATCAAAGTGTTTGGTCCCATTTTGCAGGTGAGAAAGCTGAGGCCAGATAGCTATAAGCCGTTTGGAGTCAGTCTCCAAGTTTCTGTTCCCTTTCCTGCACCCCAGCTGCTCCACCCACTGGTCAAATGCACCCTCACCCAACTCCCAGAGGCATGGATACTGTATATTCCCTGCCTGGGGGTTCCTGAGGCTGTTTCAGAGGCCATGTGCCTAGAGCAAAGGCACAACTGTAGTGGCCAGTCTTGAGCTGGTGAGACATGTGTGCTGGGGGAAACAAGTCCTTCCCCCTGACAGCTTTGTTAGTCATGACTCGCTGCAATGCGCAGTGGCACTCCGGGAAGCCAGGCCTCCTTAACATTAGGAATTTGTAGCCGCTGCCTCACAGACTGGCTGCAGAGCAAGCTGGCTTCTGCAGCTGCCCATCATCCTGCCCACCCTGTCCACAGCCCTGCTGTCTTAAGGATTTTTTCTTTCCTGCTAGAAAGACTGACAAGGCCCCTGAATCTTTCTCCCCGACAACACAGGCTACAGTCAGGACTGGAGACACCCTGGGCACAGGTCTTGCTGCTCAAATAATATGACACCTTCCAAATGTTGAATCCTTAACTATGCCCAGGCTATCTTAGACACACACAGGGAAGGAGAGTTTGGAGAGTCAGGGTCCAGTGGAGGGGAGGCACAGGAAGCACAGACACGCACTGAGCATATTCTTCAGCTGCTAACATAATGCCTTGACCAGTAGGTCCTTTACATCCATCATGTTACTAACCCTCCGACCACTGAGGGAAGACATCATCATTCCATTTAAGGGATAGAGAAAGCAAGGCCAAGACAGGTGAGCTGACTTGCTTATGATCACACAACCATAATGTTTGATTAAAACGTGCTGGAGAGATCATGTAACAACAAGCCCAGAGGACCCAGACACAAAGTCATCAAAAAGAGATGCCTTTTCATGTGTTAATACCCACATCAAGCAGGAGTACTGTTTCCACCCCAGCCCAGCCCTGCCTGTCACTCCCATGTTAGATTCTGGAAAAAAAACAAATTGGGAGCCAGTAGCACCTAGCTGCCAGGTTTTCAAACTCCCAGGAGTTGGGCTTCTAGATTCAAATCCTGACTCTGCCCCTCACCAGCTATGTGCCCTCAGACATGTTACTTAACCTCTCTGAGCCTCAGCTCCCTCTCCTGCAAACTGGGCAGTTATTAATGAGACCAATGCTTGTGGGGGGTCTCAGGCCTGGACTCAAATGCTCCGTGCAAAGCTCTGAACCTAGTGCTGGGGATGGAAGGAGGGAGCTGCTCTGATTTTCACCATGATCCTCTCTGACCCTCACATGATTCTGCAAGGCAGGCAGGAGTAACGTCCTTCTACAGATGAGAAGACCGAGGTTCTTGGATGAGGTTTAAGACCTAGGTCCTTCTGACTCAGGAATCTCAAAGGCTACTGGCCTTGGTGCAAGCGTCACTGGTCTTCATGGGAGTGGAACCTGCTGATGGCTGGCAGGAATGTTGAGGTGGATAATGAGACTTGGGATAGGCTTGATCTGTCATCACTGCAGCCCTTTCTAATGACTTGGGAGGAACAGGCTGCAAGGTCCCTGGAGAGTCAGATCACTCCATCCTGGACCAAGGCTGTGAGAGCTGAAGGCTGCCTCGGAGATGCCATCACCTCCTCCCCTTTGAGCCCTGACCTGAGCAACCAGGGTCACAGAGGGTGGGGACTCCCAAGCAGTGTGCACCTGTGACACGTGCTGAAGGAGAGTCCACCATGAGCCAGGCACTGGGACAGCCACCACACTTTTCATCTTGCTTAACCTCTCAACCCACCCTGGGATGGTGATGTTAAATCCATGTAACAGACAGAGAAACTGAGGCCAAGACAAGAGAGCTGACTTGTCTGTGATCACACATCCATAAAAGAGCAGAGCCAGGGCTCTAACTCAGGTCTTTCTGGGGCCAATGCCCTTACTGTCTATTCACTTTACTGCCCAGAGGCATCAGTGAGTTACAATCCAGGTCACTGCCTCCAATCCTAGTGCACCACTGGGTATTTCCAAGGTACATAGTAAGCATTATCTAGCTGGGTGGCTGATGAAATTTCCATGTTTGTGTTTTCCATATAAGATGCCTTACAAGGTACAGTAACTTTCCAAACTGCTTTCTTGCCCCTTTCGACTACTCAAAGTATGGACTGGGTCAGAAACCAGCAGCACTGGCATCAGCCAGGTACTTATTAGACAGAAATGCAGAGTCTCCGCCCTCACCTTAGACCAACTCACTTAGAATCTTTCATTTATCAGGACACCGCCCACCTGCGTGATTTATGTGTGCACTAGTGTCCCAAAGGCACAACCATAGACCCCTTGATCAAATCGGCCAAGGAAAAAGTCCTCACTGTAACCAGAGCGGTTAAGTGACTTCTATAAAGACACACAGAGTTAACAGTGAGTGCCACTCCGTATTTGCAAGCTCGAGTCTTGCACCCCTCATTGCCTGCCCCTCACTGCCCTCCTGAGAGTCTGTTTCAGGGAGGAACTGGCTCCTTAACTTGAGCCCAAGTTCCTGCCTACATCTTCCAAATGAAAAGAAGTCAGATTGTGGCGAACAATTGGTCTTGTTATTCACAAAGGAAATAAAACCAGAGGCAGCACTTGTCAGTACATAGTGGCCAAAGCTCCCCTGAAAGACAGGCAGGAACTCGGCAATTAAAAACTTGGGTCCAGCCGGGGGCGGTGGCTCAAGCCTGTAATCCCAGCACTTTGGGAGGCCGAGACGGGCGGATCACGAGGTCAGGAGATCGAGACCATCCTGGCTAACACGGTGAAACCCCGTCTCTACTAAAAACACAAAAACTAGCCGGGCGAGGTGGCGGGCGCCTGTAGTCCCAGCTACTCCGGAGGCTGAGGCAGGAGAATGGCGTAAACCCGGGAGGCGGAGCTTGCAGTGAGCTGAGATCCGGCCACTGCACTCCAGCCTGGGCAACAGAGCGAGACTCTGCCTCAAAAAAAAAAAAAAAAAAAAAAACTTGGGTCCGTATTTCAGGATCTAATTGTGTGAGATGCTTTGCATGTATCATAGCAACACAAAGGCAAGCTGTATCAGCATTTCTCTGAGAACCTGCTTTTCCAAGGATTATAATGAACCCAGCATGTGGCAAAAACAAAACCGCCCTGTCTGTCACTGAAGGCCGTTCCTGGGCTTGAACTACTTCTGGATATTTACCTGCAGGGTTTGGGTAGGTAGCACTTTTTTCCATTTTATTCTTGTTTCCATTTGCAAAAGGAAAAGAATAACTCGGGGAAAATTTTAAGTGGGACGAGAAGTAGTGTGAGTGATTTTGAGTTTTACTGCTGCTTGGGAATCATTCCCAGGATTTTCAGGGTTTATGGTGCTGAGTTGGCCACGGGTCCACAATCCACTTGCAGCTTCAAAGTGAACAGGGGAAAGGAAATCGCCACTTAACGAAACACACCAGCAACAAGTCCCACGCTTCATTTTAATGCATGTAATATTCAATCTCCCCAGTAATGTCTCCTTTTTGCAGGTGAGAAAACTGAGTATCAGAGAGGACGAGCCATTTTTCCAAAGGTCGCATGACTAATGGGCTAGAATACTAGCCCAGGTCATAAAGCCCAACCTTTGTCCCGTATACCACACTGCCTTGTGCTTCTGTAGCACTTATCAACTCTTGGTACAGTTAACTGCTACCTGTGTGTTCAGCAAGTGTCAATGTAAGAAAAACAAGAAATGATCCTTGTCTCCTTGCCCAGTTGCAATATGTACCATTGGTTGAATGTCTACTGGGTGTCAAACCCTGAAAGGACCTTTGCATACAGTCTCATAAATCCAGGGATAATAAGTCGCTACATATATGTGCCACCTCTCCTCCCTCAGCCATGGCAGACAGCCATAATGAATTTCATTACCCCCTTCCTCTGTTCCCAGACACAGCCTCAGAATCTTTCTCGACACCATGTCGGGAAGCCCCTGACTAATAAAGCAGAGTTAGTGTAAGAGGTTAAACGGAATGTGCTGGAGCCAGCTCACAGCTGCACAGAAAAGTAGACGGCACATGTCTCTTCCCAAATCTACTCAGTGATGTGACATAGACTGCTTGGAATCCACCATGGAAGGAGTGTGTATACCTTGGAAATTCACAAACACTATACAACAGGGCTTTTGTTTCAAAGAGCTGATTTAACAGCCCGCTACCAACTCTATGCCTCTTCTGATCTAAACCTCACTTTTTACAACAACCCATAAGATAAGCAGTAAAATCAGCCTCCATTTTATAAATTAGGAAAATGAGGCTCAAACAAGCGAAGAGGGTTGGCCAAGTCAGACAACCAGCCAGGACAGAGCTGTAATACTATAAACTCCATCATGCATTGGCTGCACAGAGCAAGAGAGGGCGGAAATGGAAAATGAGAATGAGTAAAGCCCTCTGTAAATACGAGAGATTATTATTCCTACTGCTGCCATCATTGCTGGGCAGACAGAACTAATGAACCTGGACTTCCGGAGTTCTGCCAGCTCCAGGGCCAGTCATTTCAGAGCTGCCCAGGGTGGAGTTCCCAAGCCTGATCTCCTTCCTTATCATTAGCCAAGACCCCTTATTAGCCTAAATTCTTAAAGGCCCCAAACACTATCTACAATCTCAATCTGCCCAGGAAAACCACAACAGAATTTCCTCAGTGGCAGCAGAATCTGTTTACATGGAGCTCAGAAGTTTGTTTGGGGTTGGGTTGTTTTGTTTGTTTGTTTGCTTGCTTGCTGAGTTTAGCAACCAATCCTGTAAAATGTGGCTACTACATATCTATATCACATTCTTTCTTTCCACATACATTTATGAACGCCTAATAAACCCAGAAATACCCTGTGAGACCCAGTTCCTAGCAAGTGTGACAGGATGGTGATAGGGGAGAGGTCAAAGAAAGTCAAATAATAATAGTAATAGTTAACACTCATTGGACACCTATTGTGTGCCAAGTACTATTTCACACACTCTGATTATCTCATTTAATCTTCAATGCTGTGAGGTAAATATTATTATCATCCCATTTTTTAAAAGGAAACCGATGCACAGAGAAGCGAAGCAACCTGCTCAAGAACACACAGCAAGCAACAGGCAGAGGAGGATGCAAACCTAGACAGGCAGCTGGATTCAGAGTTTATACTCTTAACTGCTTGACAGAGGAGACTTTGCCTGAATTGGGTTTCGACGGATGGGTAGGAGTGATTGAGAAAGGGAACACGGAGGACTTTCAAGCTCAAAGGCAAAAACGTTCACGTCTGTTTTGAAGGCACTCCTGGTAGTTTGAATGAAGGAGAGAATGTGTGTAAAATGCTTAGCTGGCCCATAGTAAACATGCTACTCACCGTTCTTGCTTGGTGTGGATGGACCAGAGAATATTTCTGATGCAAGGCAGGAGGGGAAGCAGAGGGCTGAGTGTGGAAGACGCCCAGGCTATATTATGGATTTGGAATCCAATCCTAGGACAGAAGCTTTCATATAACTCTGAGTCACAAAGGGTGGAAGAGCAAGTTAACAGAGCTCAAAGCAGCCCACCCCAGAGTGTAATTTTTGTAAATATCAGGTTTTCATGAAAAAGTCAGGCAAATACTGCTGTTTCCTCCATAAGATATTTGCATTTGTTGTAATATAAATATGATTATTTAAAATCTCTACCACTGGCTGGGCACAGTGGCTCACACCTGCAATCCCATTACTTTGGGAGGTCGAGGCAGGTGGATCACTTGAGGCCAGGAGTTTGAGACCAGCCTGGCCAACACGTTGAAACCCCCTCTCTACTTTAAATACAAAAAAGTTATCCAGGCCAGGTGGCTCACGCCTGTAATCCCAGCTATTTGGGGGACTGAGGCACAAGAATCACTTGAACCTGGGAGGGAGAGGTTGCAGTGAGCCGGGATCGCGCCACCGCACTCCCGCCTAGGCAGCACAGTGAGACCCTATCTCAGAAAAAATAATAATAATTAAAAAGTAAATTTTCTAACATCGAGGAAAACTGACAACACAAAAATATGCATCTCCTTTTCCCCCTGTCCGGGGACTCCAAACTCAGCATTATTGACATTGGAGTAATTCTTTCTTGTGCTGGGCTGTCCTGTGCATTGTAAAATGTTTAGCAGCATCCCAGCCAGCAGCAAACACCACTCTCATCCTAGCTGCGACAACTAAAACTGTTTCCAAACACTGCCCAATGTCCCCTGGGGGTCAACATCACCTCAGGTTGAGAACCTCTAATCTAGTCTCGGACTGCAGTATCCTGCCATGTGACCCCAACTGAGAAGCACACTTGTCTGACTGAAGGATTTTGATACAGACAGAAGGTAAAAACTACTTACGGCGAATGTGCTATAATATTGATACTATGGTCTTTCTCATTCTGTCAATGAGTAAAGAGAAGCTCAGACGAGGGAAGTGAGTCTCCCCCAAGTCACACAGCCATAAGAGGGTTTGTACCCCATGTCTTTCGGACTCCGAACCCTAACTCCATCCACTGTACCACACGACTACACTCAACTCCATCGAGGGCAACCAAAGGCCTCAATTTGCTTGATCCAGCTGAGCAAGGAAGAGAAGACGCCTGCCTCCCATCCCTCCCCATCATCCACCTTGGTCGCAGGGCAGGACACTCTGACACATTAGCGGCTATCTCTTCCGGACGACTGTGCTTGGTGGCTGAGGCCATGTAGTGACCTCTCCTGTACCATGATGACTTCCAGGATACAAGGAAAAACCTAAATTGCAGGGTTGAGCTTCAGAGACCAACCAACAGCAAGGTCATAGCAAAGCAGCAGGATCACCCAATTTTAAAACAAAACACACCACTGCTAGAACCGAAAAATATGCAGCGCATTTTGCCTCCTCTTTTCCATAGTAAGATTTAAATTATCCATAGTGGCACCCAGGAAACTATTGCTCTATAGGAATATCTCTTAAAGGACACCATCCCCACCCCGTTTTATAGGGCATGAGACTTAAGATCCATAAACGGTATGCTTTCCATTTCACCAGCCTCATTTTTGAGCTCCTCTTGGTGACCCTCACAGACCCTGACCATATCCTCTTACCACTGCTGGAAAAGAAAGAAGCCATTACCCAGAGTTCCACGTAAGTCCCAGGACATGCTCTGATTGGACCAACTGGTGCCGCATGCTCACCCTGAACCAATCACTGCAGTCAGGGAATGGACCATGCTGATTGGACAGGCCTGAGTCACATGTCTACTCCCAGAGCTGGGAATGGCTCAACCAGAACCAGAGCACATGACCTGAGAATAGAGGGAAGATGGCTCCCCAAGGAAATGTGGAATACTGTTATAGAAAGCAAAGGGAATGGATGCCAAGTGTCAGTCTGCAAAAATCCTAATTCTAGCAGACATTTATCCACTACCCAACAGGCAAGAGGTACTGCTCAAAGCAATATGCGAGCTCTGTGACCTCCACTGCACCCTACGGAGATCAGTCTGTTTTATTCCCCATCTGACAGTCAACAAAGACCACCAGAGCCACACCTGCCACTGAGCAAGTTAGGATTCTGGACTCATTGCCACGAGGGAGAGCACACACCGTGGGGAGTCATGGGGCATCTCAGGAGAGGGGTGTTGGAAAGGCTTCTTTGGGCTCGTGTTAGGTGATTTTAGGAAGAGATTAAGGAAGCAGGGCTTTGTTCTGGATTGGATACTGTCATGAAGTGAGAGTAATTCTATTTTGATAAATCTCCTTTAGAGGGTGAGGAATGAGGCACAGCTAAAGCTGTAATTGGTAAAGAAACAGAGGTTACTTCCGTTAGCCAAGATCAGGGATCGTTTGGTCATTTTTGTGGTTTAGACAATGCTGATGTTTGGCTTGTGCGTGGACATGATTACAAAGTGATCTTGTTTTCATCTTGACCTGTCATGTTACAGAGGGCCTTTTCTGATGTTGGCGTTCTGCGAAATTGTTTATGCTCAACACAACACCAGGGTCTACCTGTGAGTGCCCAGCCAGCTCCTAGCAACTCCAAGCCCTTGTGGATAGTACCAGGCCAGCTCCTGGATGTAAGGGGCTGCTTTTCTCTTTCTTAGAACTGAGACAAGATGGGTCTAACAACTACCTAAAGTCACAAAGCAAGTGGTGGAGCTAGAATACAAGCCTCAGCAGGCCCATTCTAGAGTGTGATTTAAACCACTATATCACCCTGTCTCTCTTCCTTCACATTGCAGGACCCCAAACGCTATGAAGGAAGGGGAAAACACACATTTCCTGGACATCTACTCTTGCCAGGCACTGAAATAGGTCCTTTGACTCCTTAAAGTCATCCACCCTTGTATTCATTTCCTAAAGATGCCATAACAAAGTACCAACTGGGTGTCTTAAAACAACAGGAATTTACTCTCACAGTTCTGGAGGCGAGAAGCCCTGAAACAGTTAACAGCAGAGCCATACTCCCTCTGAAGCCTCCAGGAGAGGTGTCTTCTTTTTATTTTATTCATTTCATTTTACTTTATTTTATTTGATTTGATTAAGTTCCGGGGTACATGTGCAGGATGTGCAGGTTTGTGACATTAGTAAACGTGTGCCATGTGGTCTGTTGCACCTGTCAACCCATCACCTACGTATTAAGCTCGGTATGCGTTAGCTATTTTTTTCTGATGCTCTTCCCTGCCTCCCCACTCCCTTCCCGACAGGCCTCAGCATGTGTTGTTCCCCTCCCTGTGTCCATGTGTTCTCATTGCTCAGCTCCCACTTATAAGTGAGCTGAGCATGCAGTGTTTGGTTTTCTGTTCCTGCGTTAGTTTGCTGAACTTTCAGCCTCATCCATGTCCCTGAAAAGGACATGATCTTGTTCTTTTATGGCTGCATAGTATTGCATGGTGTATATGTACCACATTTTCTTTATCCAGTCTATCATTCATGGGTATTTGGGTTGATTCCGTGTCAGGAGAGAAGTCTTCTTATCTCTTCCAGCTTCTGGTAGCCCCAGGTATTCTCTGGCTTGTGGAAGCATCACTCCAATCTCTTCCTCCATTCTATATGGCTGCCTCCCTCCATGTGTCTGTGTCTCTTCTCCTTCTGTAAGGGCACCAGTCATACTGGATTAAGGGCCCACCCTACTCCAGTATAATTTCATCTTAATTACATCTGCAAAACCCCTGTTTCCAAACAAAGTCACATTCACAGGCCCCAAGAGTTAAAACTTAAATATGTCTTCTTAGAGGAAAAAAAAAAATTCAGCCTGTAACAACTCTTAAATAGTGCTCTCCATTTTAACAGAATTAGGCATTAAGTCTCAGAGAGGTTTAGTAACTCACGCAAAGCCACACAGCTAGAACATAGAGTCAGAATTCAAGCCCCAAGGCCTTGACTCCTTGCCCAGTGCTTCAAAATCTCAGAAAACTACAGCCCTGGCAGTCAAATGGGGCAGGGACAGAAGGCTCAGATGCACCATCTTCCAACAGCCAAAAAGACTGTTTCGTTTTCATTTGTTTCTTGGAGTTTTCCTGCAGGAGAACAGTGCTGTCCCAGAAGGAAATGAGCCGGCACAGACACGCCCCAGTGCAGGAGACTCACCAGCGCAGCCACCAAGCTGTCCTGGAAGGAAGCCGGCTCGGCAACCTGACATTGACAAACCGCTCGCCAGTGTTTCCAAAGATTCCCAGGGCTCGTATTTTCCACTTACACGATTCAATTAGGAATCCCAAAACGTGTAAATCTTGGCATTCTTATGGCTCCATTAAAGAAACAAAGTATTAAATGCAGACACATCTCCTTAAATGTTGGTGAGTTTGCTTCCATTGGCTCTAAAGATAACTGCTGTTCTTTTCTAATGATTACTCTGAGGATGACAGATGCTGTGGTCCCAGATGTCTCCAGAAAGGGCCATTGTGTTGGGTGTGGGAGAGTCACAGGGATTCCAGGGAGAGGACAGGGAAAACCAGCATAATTATGATTATGATTATTATTATTATAATGACTTTCTTTTCTGTTGCTCCCTTTTGTTCATATTCCTCCTTAGCTCTTCACCTCCCTTCTCCCACCCTGTTCACAGCTACTGAGGGCAAATCATGCAAAACCCCGGCTTCCTCTTGTGGCTCTCCTGCCCGCAGAGATGGATCCCAAAGGCCTGTCCCATCAAGAGCTTATTCTTCACGACATAGATGTTGTTGTGATCAGGAACAAACCAGTTAGCCTCTTGGAGCTTCCATTTCCCCATCTTCAGGTCACTTACCTTATGGTGCTAAATGAGATCATTCATGTAAAGAGCTCCACGTGGAACCTGGCACACAACCAGCCTTCACTTCAACTGACCAAATGCTGAAGCACGGGACTACTCTTGCCAAGAAGCCAACACACACCATGTAATCAATCTCCATACTTTGCAAGGTCCTCTCAGCCAGCCCACCATCCAAGTCCATTTAATCTCCTGCCTATAAACAGATGACCCTCCAAGGTAGATGAGATTGAGCAAGATGCACTGTCCCTGCTAGACCCAGCGACCTTTCTAAAGGAATGGACTGGGTGGCTATAGAATATTTCATCACTGCAGAAAGTCTACTGGACAGCACAGGATTACTGTGAGGAATAGTAAATGAACTGATGAATATAATGTGCCTAGCACCACGCCTGAAGGATAGAAAGTGCTCAATACAATGAGGCTGTTATGCCACTTAATCCTCTGCAAGGTGGGGGCTTTGCTCCCATTTCACAGATGAGAAAGCCGAGGTTCAGAAAAATGAAAATAACATATTCAAACTCTGATACCAGTAACTAGGAAAGTCAGAATTTAAGCCCTGATCTCTATGACTCAAAAAATGGGTGCGTTTTTCATGAGATAAGCAATCTTCATGCAATGGGAAGAGAGACTGGCAATAGAGGAAGTAGTGATGCAAAATGGAATAAAAATAAAAATAGGCTGGGCACAGTGGCTCACGCCTGTAATCCCAACACTTTGGGAGGCCGAGGCGGGCAGATCATGAGGTCAAGAGATTGAGACCATCCTGGCCAACATGGTGAAACCTCGTCTCTACTAAAAATATAAAAATTAACTGGGCGTGGTGATACGCACCTGTAGTTCCAGCTACTCGGGAGGCTGAGGCAGGAGAATTGCTGGAACCCAGGAGGTGGAGGTTGCAGTGAGCCAAGATCACGCCACTGCACTCCAGCCTGGCGACAGAGCAAGACTGTCTCAAAAATAAAAAAATAAATAAATAAAATAAAAAATGAAAATGAAAAAGCTACAATGGTATCACCAAAAGCAAAGAGAGTTCAGTCCACATGCAGTCTCAGGGAAAACAAACTCAAACCCACCGCTCCTCCCTTGAAGACATTTGGCCTCACTTACAGGATGGTGAGAAGGTTTCAATCCTGCTTTAAACCTCAGTTTCCTCTTCTGTAAAGTGGGTTGCTTTGAGGATAAACTGACACAATGTATTTTCAAGCACAGAGCAGGTACTCAAAAAATTGTTTTTTAAAAATATCTGAATAATGACCACCCTAAGTACAACCTTTGGGTCTGGGCCTATCCAAGAGTGCTCACCTATCTTTTTGGCTTTCTGTAAGAATCAGAAATGTGTTGAATCCACACTCTCCAGGAAGCAGAAAAGCTCATTGCCTCTTGCAGAGGACGTAAGAGCTGAAGTGTGGCCTTTTAATTTGTTAATCTTTGCAAAACAGGGTTCCACAGCTTTGCAAAGATGCGGAACCATCGGAGCTCTATACAGAAACAATCAATTCCTTGATTAAAATCTGACAGCTTAATTAATTAGTACTTAATAGCTCAACCTTAATTATACCCTACATCGTTATTTGATAATATTCATAAATTTCCCATGTGGCTGTGCACACATGTCTTTTATCAACTGATTACAAATGCCCGAACTTGACCTCCATCCTCAGGAAAATGTCTCGGATGTCAAGGACATGAAAGACTTCATTAACACTAATGGCGACCTCACCAAGGCCTACGCCTAGGTAAGAATTCTCTGATTTAAAAGTTCTTTGAGGTCCACCAGAGAAAAGTGATAATTTGTGCACTAAGTTTGCTGTATAGTTTATCTCCTTCAAAGCTCAATATTTTTGGAAATTTTATAAAGTATTAAATAATATCCCTGGATCTTATTTTCACCTGAAAAAGACACTCACAGACTCTATTTTTTTTTCACACACAGAGTTAGTTTCTAAACTAGGTGAGAATCACTGAAATTCTTTGGATGTGATGGGAGAGTTACGGGGACCCCATATGATGATGATTAATACGGCTTTGAAGCCCAAAAGCCCTGGCTCGAGGCCAGGCATGGTGGCTCACACCGGTAATCCCAGCACTTTGGGAAGCCAAGGTAGGTGGATCACTTGAGGTCAGGAGTTCGAGACCAGCCTGGCCAAGATGGCAAAACCCCATCTCTACTAAAAATACGAAAATTAGCTGGGCGTGATGGTGCACACCTGTAGTCGCAGCTACTCGGGAGGCTGAGGCAGGAGACTCACTTGAACCTGGGAGGCAGAGGTTACAGTGAGCAGACATCACGCCACTGCACTCCAACCTGGGAGACAAAGCAAGACTTTGTAAAAAAAAAAAAAAAGAAAAGAAAAGAAAAAGAAAAAAACCCCACCTAAACTTGAATCTCTGTATTTCTGAGCTTTGTGATCTTGATTGAGTTTCTTCCCCTCTCTGAGCCTGTTTCTTCATTTGGAAAGTTGAAGTAATAATTCCTAGCCCTCAGAATGTTGATGTGACATTCAAATGGACGGGAAAGTGCCTGGCATGTACTAGATGCTCAATAAACGTTACACGTTAACGCATTAGCTGTGGCAGAGTGTAGGCCATTCTGCTTTGTCCAATTGCCCATGGAGACCACTCACCTGGAGAAGAGGGGGATCAGACCTCTGCATGTGGGAGCTCTGGAGAATGAGGTGAGGGGAGAGCTATCAGAGAGGATAAGCAGATTATATTCTGCCAAATAAACCAGTTCTTCTCTGGATGTGTCTTTTGGGCTTGGTGGGGGCAGGGAGGGGGATAGCAAGGGAGGGCACAAAACCTTCCCAGAAGTCTCCAGAACTACTTTAGGAGCTGCAGCCCTGCCTAGAGGGAAGGGCCCCCCACTTGAGTTGAGGTGCACAGCCTCTAGGCATGGCTCTGTGTTGGGTGGCATTAAGCAAGTCCCTCAACTCCTGGAAAATTAATCTTCTTCTTTGTTAAAGACATTTAGTTTGACTTTTCCAAACACCTGCTCCAACTACAGAATCACCTGGGACATTTATTTAAGTGGAGATTTAACATCCAGCGACAATCCCCCCGCACACACGTCCCAAATAATTACTATTTCCATATAGCAATTTTTTTTAGATACTCATTTCCGGGCCTCGATTGATTCAGTGGGTCTGAAGTGATTTCCAAGAATTATTCTTTAAATTTCCCAAGGAATTCTGATGGGGAATTTAAACCAGGTTTGGGGAACTAACAGGATTGCATTGGTTTCCAGTTTCCGCATCCACCGGGAAAGCTAGAACTCGTTGCCAGTGACACCTGGCGGCTTGGAGGAGTAACTCTAGCTTGTCCCAGCACATGATTTCAAATCCTCCATGGCACAGCTCCGTGCAGTTGTGGGACAGATGAGGTTTTCCACTCTTCCCAAAATCTAGATAACATGATTCTCTGTCTCAACATCCATAATAGACACAGCATCTCAGCTCCAGAGTCCATCTTTCAAACTACCCATTTGACAGATGTCCATCTTGGACCACCAGATTTTTCTGGCCTCCAAGTTCTGATGGCACCTGCAACTAGAAACCTCACAAGACATCGCCATTTCAAGAGTCACACAGACATGGGGTGACCAGTCAGATACCTGAACTGGACTGTGTCCTAAGAGAAGAGATACATGACCTTTCCCTCCTTTCCCTCGGCTCATACAATTTACAAAGTGGGATAAGACAAGCTGAGATGCTGAAAAAGGCATAAATTGATGTACTCGCAATCTCCCATTCCCTAGAATCTGTGACCAGACAACTCTTTACATTCTTATTGGTCACCCCAAGATTAATCAATCATACTAATAATTGAAATTACAGAAAATCTATCCAACACAATGGCCATTTCCAGAAATTAGATTGTCCCTCATTAGTGGGGGATTTTCTTTCTTCTCCATATTATTTCCCACTAATATTAAAAAACATTTTTACTGGATTTTTTCCATCATTTTCCCAGCATGGACCTAATAGCAACCAAGAAGTACTTTAAAAATCCCATTATCTTTATCGAATGGAAATTCTCACAATATCACAATTGCCAGAGGTCTTTTTTATTCTGGTGTTAACCTTGGAGAGCTTTTAGATGTTCTTTGGGGCATGCACAGAGGACTGAGGAAATCTTTCATTTCTACATCCTTGGAGAGTTCAGCACACTTGGCTAAGTACGAAACTGTTCACTCCTAATTTGTTTCTCTGGGTGAATATTGATTTGACTTCTGTTGTATATCACCAATGCACACCAATCTCCAGAATCATGGGGCACTGAGGGTTTCTGTTTAATATTCAACTTGGAGCCACTCAAGCACTGACACAAGTTTTTTTTTTTTTAGTTGCTCCACCTGTTGTTCTCCCAGATGGATAAGGTAAGAATGTCGTGTATAAAACAAAGTAATTGCTGTGGCTGTTAAACAATTCAGGACCACTTCTCCTGAGCTCTGCTGGGTATTTACAAAGTCCCACAGATGCCAAGCTTGAAGAAGCTTAAAAGGGGAGCTGCTCATTTGGAACTGAGTAAATCCAGTGATCTCTCTGGTTATGTGGCAAACCTGTCTAGGTCTGCGTGTCCGATATATTTGCACTTTTGTACTGGTTAAGTCCACACTTGGGGACATCTGGCATTCCCCCATTTATGAGATGGACATCTATGCTGCGTGTTGGAGAGGAAATATATAGTTCTGAGCAGTATTTCTGGTGCCTGGACATTTGAAGTTCCTTGATGTAAATGGAAGTCTTTAAGTGAGAGAATCATCAGGGGAATTCTATTTTTAAAATCCCAAAGTGTTTAAAAATAAAATAAGATTTTTAAGGACAAATCAGTTTGTTTTGGGGGTGGAGGGAATCATCTGGATATCTGCTTTTCCCTTTTTTTTTTTTTTTTTTTTCCTTCTCAGAGACAGAGTCTGGTTCTGTCACCCAGTCTGCAGTGCAGTAACGCAATCATAGCTCACTGGCAGCTTCAAACTTCCAGGCTCAAGTGATTCTCCTGACTCAGCCTCCTGAGTAGCTGGGACTACAGGCACATGCCACCATACCCAGTTAATTTCTTTTTAATTATTTTTTGTAGACCAGGTGCAGTGGCTCATATCTGTAATCCCAGCACTTTGGGAGGCTGAGGCGGGTGGATCATTTGAGGTCAGGAGTTCGAGACCACCCTGGCCAACATGGTTAGACCTGTCTCTACTAAAAATACAAAGATTAGCTGGGTATGGTGGCGCATGCATGTAATCCCAGTACTCAGGAGGCTGAGGCAGGAGAATCGTTTGAACCCAGGAGACGAAGGATGCAGTGAGTCAAGATCACACCACTGCACTCCAGCCTGGGCAACAGAGTGAGACTCTGTCTCAAAAAAAAATTATTGATTGATTGATTGATTGTAGAGACAAGTTTGAGACCCAGGCTGGTCTCAAACTCCTGGCCTCAAGCGATCCTTCCACCTCAGCCTCCCAAATTTCTTGGTTACAGGTGTGAGCCATCATGCCCAACCCTCTCCTCCTTCCTGCTAATCCTCCCTCATTTATGATGATGGTTGGGTGGTTAGGTGTTGGGAGGGATTTAAGAAAGATGTCTCAATAAGCAGAAGGCATTCCCTATCCCCCTGGTGCTACTGGGCAGCATTGTGAGGACAGTAAGTTTACTAAGATTCTGCAAACCAAATGGAATTCTTACGTTGTTACATCACCCAGGGGTCCCAAGGAGGCTTCAGCTATTGAGGCGGATGCAGAGAATCCCAGGGCCAGTAGCAGCCTTCAGGACTGTGTGCATTTGTAAAGTGGAACAAACCAGATGTTGACGGTACACAACTGCACAGGCAAGAAGCAGGCAATAAGACAGGTGTCAGGAATCGGACAGGATGCAGGAGATGCAGAGGATCTGGGAACTCTCCTTTTCTGATCAGGGGAAGCAGGAAGAGGCTTCAATGCTGAGCCAGACCTCCCTTATGAGACTGTTTATCCAGGCTCTTCACACAAGAAGGCTCAAGTTGGGGCAGAGTAATCAATCATCCTACCTTGCCAGGGATAGAGTGATATCCCGAGAGGCAGGGCTTTCTGTTTTAAAATCAGGAAAGCTCCCATAAAACTAGAATGAGTTGGGAGGCCAAGGCAGGTGGATCACCTGGGGTCAGGAGTTCAAGACCAGCCTGGCCAATGTGGTGAAACCCCACCTCTACTAAAAATACAGAAAATTAGCTGGACATAGTGGTGGGTGCCTGTAATTGTAATCCCAGCTACTCGGGAGGCTGAGGCAGAAGAATTGCTTGAACCTGGGAGGCGGAAGTTGCAGTGAGCTAAGATCACTCCATTGCACTCCAGCCTGGGCAACAAAAGCAAAACTCCATCTCAAACAAACAAACAAACTAGGGTGCATTGTTCACCCTAGGTTGGAGAGACCGTTTGATGTAGTTTCTAAAGCATGAACATTAAAGTAAGACAGGCCTGGGTTTGAATTCCAGCTGTGCTTGCTAAATAACCCTGGGCAGGCAGTGTCACCTCCCCTCTTCTGTAAGATGGAAATGGTCATATTTGCCCACCTCACAGGTATGTGAGATAGTCATGTAGTAAAGTAACATTTAATAATGCAAGCAAAGTGTGTAGCATAGCGTCTGGCATAGAGGAGGCCGTCGGTATGTTTTATTCTCATCATTCTGAAGAAACGAGTCACCAGTATGCATTCTGAACGCCTCCCAAGCAAGAAAGGAAAGAACAAGCCTGGATGTGGGTATCCAGGAAAATGAGAGACGGTGAAACCAAAGACCATGAATTAATGACTAGGGCAGATGAGAAGGTCAGAGAGACCAATGTAGAGATGAGGCTAGGATAGATAGTGGTTGGGATGAATTGGGGAAAGAGGTACAACTAATCTCTCACACTCTGTGCTATGTCCTTGAAGTCTCAGGGGTTCGAAAGAGTAGGGGCTCCCCATCGAGGGAAGAAGGAAGACTAGGATTCTGGCTGAAGGAAATGGACCACCCTGGACGCCTACACCTTTGGTAGATCACCCAGTATCCCGGCCCTTTCTCACCCTCCTCTTTGACCATTCTGAGGAATATTCTCTTGGGGCCTGATGATGGATTCCCAAGAAACTGACATTCTAGCAGAGTTTTCTGCATTCAAAAGAAAAAATCAGGGTAGGAGGAGGGAAAAAGCTGGAAAAACAGTTTGAACCAAGTGCAGAAGAGCTCTTTTAAACATAACAATACCCCAGTGTTATGATTCAAATTTGTCCCTCAAAATTCATGTGTTGGATGCTTCATCCCCAATGCCACAGTATTGGGAAGTGGGGCCTAATAAAAGGGGATTAAGTCTCAAAAGCTTTGCCCTCATGAAGGGATTAAGGTTGTTATTGGGAGAGAAGTTGAATTATCTTGAGAGTGATTTTTAACATAAGTGAGTTTAGCTCCTTCTTGTTCACTTACTCTTGCCCTCTGCTGCCCTTCCACCTTCCACCACGGGACAACATAGCACAAAGGCTCTTGCCAGATACTAGTGCCATGCTCTTGGATTTCCCAGCCTTCAAAGCCATGAGCCAGATATAATTCTATTGTTTATAAATTACCCAGTCTGTGGTATTCTGTTATAGCAACACAAAATAGACTAAGAAACCAGGTATAACAGAAATAAAACCAATGCTATTAAGTTATTAGTAGGTACAGTGCTCTCCCCTTCCACTCTCCCTCCCTTTTGGCCTTTTAAAGAGAAAAAAATTGTTTCTTACTGCATCAGTTCTTAGGTTCCCCTTTATGTGTGTATTAAAAGGGCAAAGTAGAAAGAAATCTCAAGATCCAGAAAGGCTAACTTGATTTATATAATAAAGAACAAAGGTGGAAACATGAAGTAAAAGGGAAACAGGAAAGTTTTTGGGGCTGAGTGTCAGGGTTTAGGAAAGTAAGAGAGAAGTCTTTTCCCAGGAGCCACTGCAAAGATTTAGGAAGTGATTTGTGGTGAGAGAGATGAGCTATGATTTTTTAAGATGATTGAGAGACTGAGTAAAAGTTTTAATTTCTTTCAACTAAATTGTCTTCCATAATGCAATTTTTTTTTTTTTTTTAGAGACAAGGTCTTGCTCTGTCACCCAGGCTACAGTGCAGTGGTGTCATAGCTCACTGTAACCTCAAACTCTTGGAACTCCTGGTCTCAAGTTATCATCCTACTTTAGCCTCCCAAGTAGCTAGGGCTAACAGCATGTGTCACCACACCCGGCTAATTTTTTTTTTCTTTTTTTTCTTGAGACAGAGTCCTGCTATGTTGCCCAGGATGGTCTTGAACTCCTGGGCTGAAGCAATCCTCCTGCCTCAGCCTCCCAAAGCACTAGGGTAACAGGCATGAGCCATGGCACCTGGCTGGCAACTTCTTTTAATGCAAATCTGTGCTGAGACTGGACTACGTAGATATCGTGACTTACACAGGTTACGCTAACTACCATTAATTAATATTCAATAAGTGCCTCCCAGGTTCCAAGCAATTCAGCAAACATTGACTGCCTATTGCAGTATTATGATTGCATTGATTGCTCCAATTAATGGTCTCCCTGCTTCCACATCCTTTCCATTGTGAATTTGCAGCTTCTTCCCATGATGAAGTAGAGTCTATTTCCCCACCATTTGCACCTAAGATGGCTTGGTTAACTTCATTTGGCAAATAGGACATAGTGGGACTGACAGTGTTCCAGCTCTAAGATGAGCTCTTAAGAGGCTTTGCAGGCTTCTCCTGTCTCTCTTGGGCCTTTGCCTCCATCAGGATGACAAGCCCAGGCTGGTCTTCTGAAGGCTGAGAGACCATGTACATTAGAACCAAGAGACCACAGCTAATAGCAAGCCAACCTCCAAAAGCAAGGTCATCAACTCAACCTTCATCTGAGCATGGACACATGAGGAAGCCCCACCAGGGGTAGAAGAGCTACCCAGCAGAACCCACCTGAATTGCCAACACAAAGAATCATGAACAAGAAAAAAAAGTTCATAGTTTCTAAGCCACTAACTCTTGATATGGTTTGTTATGCAGCTGCATCTACCTGACACACTTACTAAGTAATCAATGTTTTGAAGACGTTATTTTTAATCTTTCAACTGAAGATTTATAATTCTCTTTGTTATATGAGATTTCATGACAAAAAGAAAAAGAAGGACTTGCCTGAGGTCATTCATCTGGTAGATTCCAAAGCCAGATTTGAAAACAGTTCCATTTAATTCAAAATCTATCCTTCTCTGTGC
>NW_012119043.1:5777463-5801139 GCF_000951035.1 Colobus angolensis palliatus | reverse complement strand
AAAGAAAGAAAGAAAGAGAGAGAAAGAAAGAAAAGAAAAGAAAGAGAAAGAGAGAAAGAGAAAGGAAGGAAGGAAAGAGAAAGGGAAGGAGGGAGGGAAAGAAAGAAAGAGAGGAGAGAGAGAGGGAGGGAAGGGAAGGGAGGAAGAAAGGAAGAGAGGGAGGGAGGGAGGAAGAAAAGAAAAAAGAGAGGAGAGGAGAAGAGATGAGAGGAGAGGAGAGGAATTATCTTAGCATGGCTAGAAGATACAAGAATAAAGCAGCTAGTACTTTGAAGACAAGGACCACCCTCCTCTATATTCTCAGCACCTAACACAGCGCCCAGCACATAAAGGTGCTCAGGAAATGCTTCTGGAATGAATGAGCCATGGATTCACAGAAGCGGAGCCAAAGTCTCATAAGCCATGCTGGCTCTGACAATACCCGAGGGCAAGGTGGAAACAAACATTAAAGATGTTTTTAATCAGGAAACAGTCATAATTTTTTTTTGTTCACTTTAAAATTCAACTTTGGCTTCTGAATGAGGAACAGATTGAACATGAGCAGGGCTGGAAGCAGGGATTCCAATCAGGAGACCAACGCCATAATCCAAGGGAGGAAGGCAATCAGGCCTGAAGCTGGCCCCTGGCAGTGGACACGGATTCGACAGGTTTTGGTGATTGTTTAGATATGGGTGAGAGGGGAAGGGAAAAATGCAAGGATGACCCAAAATCACCGTCTTGGGTGGGTGACGGTATCATTCACCGGCAAATGGAACAGGAGAGAAGAAACAGGGCAGAAAAATGAAGAGTTTTGTTTTGGGGGTTTGAGATCCTGTCAAACAGCCAAGATGAGATGCCAAATAAGACTGCAGCTCAACAGAGTCGTCAGGGAGGATAGAGTTTAGGGATTCATCAGCATTGGCTCAAGGATTCTAAACCTGTGTGTCAGATCCCTCACCTTGCACACAATATTATGTATGCATGTGCATTTTTTAGGAGCGAAGGCCCAAGTCCTACATTATTTTCTCAATGGATCTATGCCCTCAGAATGGTTAAGAAGCATGGTGAGCCTGGCACAGTGACTCACACCTGTAATCCCAACACTTTGGGAGCCTGAGACTGGCTGATCACCCAATCCCAGGAGTTCAAGATCAGCCTGGGCAACCTAGTGAGACCCTGCCTCTACAAAAAACAAATACAAAAAGCTAGCCAGGTATGGCATACATCTATAGTCTCAGCTCCCTGGGAGGCTGATGTGGGAGGACTGCTTGAGCCTCGGAGGTTGAGGCTGCAGTGAGCCATGATCATGCCACTGCACTCCAGCCTGGGTGACAGAGTGAGACTTTGTTTCAAAAATAAATAAATAAAAGAAGCATGGTGTATGAGGCCCTGGGTATCTGTATCAGTCAGAATTCTTCAGGAAAAAAAAAAAAAAAACAGAACCAACAGGAAGTGGGAGAGAGAGAGAGACAAAAACACAAAGAGACAGAAAGAAACTTTAGGAGATTGGCCCATGAGATTGTGGAAGCTAGCAAATCCAAAACCTGCTGGACAAACTGGCAGGCTGGAAATTCAGGTGGGATTTCCATGTTATAGTCTTGAGGCAGAATTTTTTCTTCTCAGGGGAACTTCAGTTTTTGTTCTTAAGGCCCTCAACTGATTGGATGAAGCCAACCACATTCTCAAGGGTAGATGCTATATGTATATGTATATGTATATGTATATGTATATGTGTATGTGTGTGTGTATTTTTAAATTACTAATCATCGAGGTTGTGTGTGTGTGTGTGTGTGTACTTTTTTTATTTTTAAGAAATGTGGTCTTGCTCTATTGCCCAGGCTAGGGTGTGGTGGCACAATCACAGCTCACTGCACCCTCACACTCCTGGGCCCAAGCCAGCCTCCCACCTCAGCCTCCCAACTAGCTGGGACTACAGGCATACACCACTGCACCCAGCTAAATTATTTTTTTCTTTTGTAGAGATAGGCTCTCGCTTTTTTGCCCATGCTGGTCTCAAGTTCCTGGCTTCAAGCAATCCTTCTGCCTCACCCTTCAGCACTACACTTGGCCTTTTTAAACAGCAAATAAAAAAAAAAAAAACCACCCCCAAAAAACACAAAAATGCACAAAATAAAGGTGGCACTTAATAGACCACAATGATAACACTTATTTGCGGATACAGGGAGGCAGGACGTTGCCTTGTTCAGCCTCCGACGGGAAGGTGCACATCACACGACTCAGCTTCTTCCCATTTCGGCGCCTGTCCGTGAACAACTGTGAAAGCGTGTCGAGTATTGGCCGGGCGCAGTGGCTCACACCTGTAATCCCAGCACTTTAGGAGGCCAAGGTAGGCCAGTTACCTGAGGTCAGGAGTTCGAGAACAGCCATGGCCAACATGGTGAAACCCCTTCTCTACCAAAAACACACACAAAAATTAACGGGCATGGTGGTACACGCCTGTAGTCCCAGGTACTTGGGAGGCTGAGGCAGAAGCATTGCTTGAACCCAGGAGGCAGAAGTTGCAGTGAACTGAGATCGCACCGCCGCACTCCATCCTAGGCAACAGAGTGAGACTCCGTGCCCCCCCCAAAAAAAAATAGTGTGGCAAGTATTCATTGTCAGATTACAAATAAATTTTAGCAAGTAGGCAAATTTACAAATACAGAACCTGCAAATAATGAAGTTGACTGTTGCTCAGGATAGTCTCAAACACCTGACCTCAATGATTATGGAACAGACAGATTTGAAACATGCATCAGAGCCTCTCCCCTGCCATACCCAATTGATTCAGCCTAATGCAAGCAGAAGACAAAGATAAGGGAGACCGTCCCAAAGCTGCTCGCCATGGGGCTGCATCTGTTCAGAGCCCTGACCCTTCCCCGGGGCCTGTGAGATGATCAGTGCTAGAGAAGGGGCAGAAGCCTGCGACAGTCAGCTTCTCGTGTTGCTTCTTGTTTCCCACTGTAGGGAACGCTTCCTACACCTGCAGCCAGCACAGGCCATGGAAGGCAAGCTACAGCTTCGGGGAAATCCACTCTTTCTCCCACAGGGAAGAGTAAAGGGTGAAGAGAGAGGGGAGAACCCCTCCCCAGGATTTTCTGGAGAACACAGGACAAAATTCCTATTTTAAAGGCCCAGAGAGAATAGAAGAGAGGAGGACGCAATCCTCACCTCCAGGGAAGTCAGTCCCAATGACAAGAGCTGCTCATGGTGGAGACAGCTTTCAGAAAACCAGCGGAGAGGAAAAGCCAGGGACAGACAGCTGCCTTTGATTCTCAGCACTACCAGAACAGAGGTCCACAACCACCATCTCCAGAGACACGTCTGTTACTTTTTAAATGTTGGCAATGACTTTGAACATCACCTTGAAGTGGAGTCATGTGAGGGACAGGGTTCCATCAGGAAGTGCAGGCTTGAGGGAAGACCTCAGAGGCACTGCAAGGTCCTGTAAAAATCAAACACATCACCATCATCCTCATGTCCCTGCCATTACTGGTGGACTTAAATGATATGGAAGCAGTTAATATATGCCTATATGTCACTGACTGTTTTTTTTAATGGAGTCTCACTCTGTCGCCCAGGCTGGAGTTCAGTGGTGCAATCTCAGCTCACTGCAACCTCCGCCTCCTGGGCTCAAGTGATTCTCCTTCCTCAGCCTCCCAAGTAGATGAGATTACAGGCGTGTGCCACCATGCCCAACTGTTTTTTTATTTTTTATTTTTTTGTATTTTTAGTAGAAATGGGGTTTCACCAGTTGACCAGAATAGTCTCAAACTCCTGACCTCAGGTGATCTGCCCGCCTCAGCCACCCAAAGTGCTGAGATTACAGGCATGAGCCATCACGCCTGGCCATATGCCACGGACTTTTAATCCCATGAAAATCCAGGTTTATATTTATGGAGGGTTTGCCAGGTGCCTGATGCTGTGCTATGTGTCACAATAGCTCTGTTTTGAAAACAACCACGCCAGCCAGGAACTGTTTATCATTTGCATTCCATCAGTGAAGGAACAGAGTTTTGGCCAAATTATGTAACTTCTTAAGCTAGTAGACAATAGAGCAGGGTTTCTTGACTTCAGCACTATTGACATTTGCGGCCAGATTATTCTCTGTTGTGAAGGGATGTCCTATGCACTGAAGGATGCTGAAGAGCATCCTCAGCCTCTACCCCCTAGATATGTCAGCAGCAACTCCCTCAAGTTATGACAACCAAAAATGCCTCCAGACACGGCCAAATGTTCCCTGGAGGCTGGGGGCCAATTCCATTTGAGAACCAGTGCAATAGGAAAATCATTTGAATCCAGGCTGAATCCAAAGCTCACTCCTCTCATTGCTACATGATCCAAACTCCTTGCTGTTAATCCCCAATCTTCAGCCTGAAACCAGGGCTCAAAAAGGAAGGCAAGTCCCCAACACTGCACAGCTTGTATGGGGTCCGGTGGATGTGAATTCAGTCTGACCCCAAGCTACGTCCTCTTCCCACCCATCATCCAGCATCTGTTTCAAAGGAGAATCATCCATCAATGCCTGTACTAAACCGTGGGCTTGAATTTGGCAGTAATTAGGAAAGGGTCACTGCTATGTCTGAGACCAGACCTGCTCTGCCATTGCTTATCAGGGATTTTGGCCCTAACAGTGGTTGTAAGGAAAGCCCAGGGTCTAAGTTCAAGGAAGACATTCTCCTACTTCCTTCCCACAGGGTGGTAATAGCAAAAGTGTAAATAGCCCTCAGGGAACAGCTATGTGCTCCAACAGATGAAAAACACGTTATAGTTCACAATGGTTGACTTTCTTGAGTTCCTTCCATGTGCCAGTCACCTTTGAATGCCATCTCCTCTAATCCTCACAAGTGCCCTGTGAATTGCTTATACAGGTTTTATAGATGCAGGGGCTGAGACTCCAGAGAGCTAAGGTCCCTCGCCCCAGGTCCATGGCTAGGAAGTGTCTGGGCCTGGATCCAAACTCAGATCTGCTAGTTCTGCCGTACAAGCAGGTTACACTCCGCTCTGCAGTCCCCAGCTCATACCAGCTTCCTCCCCTCCATCATTCCCATTTCCTTCTCCAGCCAATTACAGCCAAGTTTCACATCTAGTGATTTTGCAACTATCTTCTTTTCTCGTACAATCACTGGCTTCAACTGCCAATATCTTCTTTTGATGGCAAAAGAGAGGGTGACGTTGCCTTCAGAGATTCAAAACTGGATAGAGCAACAGGTTGCAAACCCCAAAGCTTTGCTGGATTTTTAGCCAAAGAACTGGACAGAAGGATATCTGTGGCTTATCAGAGATGGCCCTCCTCCCACCGCATGATGGTGGCTGATGAAGGAACATGCTTGACAGTTCAGTTAGCTCTTTAATTACCTGGAAAGAAGAGCCTTCAGAAGCCAGTCAATCAGCTGAGGAAGAAAGAGGCACGTCTGGCTTCAAATCAATGGCTGTTCCAGTCTCTTTCATCAAAGGCTTGATGTGTCATTTTCTATTGTCTGCAGTTAATGAGTCAGTTTGATCAGGCGTTGCTTCCGTGGCCTCCCTTGGATAAAGGGAGCTTGCTTAACTCTAGGGAATGCTCTCTCCTTGATAACATTTCTCCATGCATTTCTCAGAGCATTTATCACTCTGAGAGTTGCTGTCTACTGAGTATCTGCTATGTGCTGGGCCGTAGCATTGAGGACTCAGTATGTCTTAGCTCTTTCTTCATGTCAACTCTAGGAGAGAGGTTCTCCTGGCTCCCCGGCCCTGCTCCTTACCAACTGGAAGCCTTTGGGCTTTTCTGTGCCTCTGTTTTCTCATCTGTTTAATGGGGATAATAATAGTTCTGACCTCAAAGAGTTGCAAAACTTTGATGAATTCATGTTTACAAAGTGCTTAGAATAGTGCCTTGCACACAGTAACTGCCAGTAACGGTTTGCTACTTTTATTTATTTATTTATTTATTTTTTTGAGATGGAGTCTTGCTCTGTCACCCAGGCTAGAGTACAGTGGCACGATCTCGGCTCATTGCAACCTCTGCTGCCCGGGTTCAAGCGATTTTCCTGCCCCAGTCTCCCAAGTAGCTGGGATTACAGGCAGGTGCCACCACGCCCAGCTCATTTTTGTGTTTTTAGTAGGGACGGGGTTTCAGCATCTTGGCCAGGCTGGACTTGAACTCCAGACCTGGTGATCCACCTGCCTCGGCCTCCCAAAGTGCTGGGATTACAGGCGTGAGCCGCCGCGCCCGGCCTACATTTATTATTATCCTCATTTTTCAAAAAGGAACCTGGGGTTGATAAGGATTCAGGAGGCTGACCAAGGCTCAGTGGTTGTCAGCCACAAAGCTGAGACTTAGCACTGGTCTGTTTGACTCCAGAGCTAAGCTCTTACCACCGGATCACTAAAGGGGGAAAGGAGGAAAGGATACACAGCTGCTTCTGGGAAACTGCCAGAGCACTGGGAACCCTGGAACTGGCTCTCACTTTACAAAGCCAAGAGCAGACCAGCACTCTGCACTGAACCCACCTAGAGAGGATCTAGCCCAGAGGAAGGAGACCCCATCTCAGGGTTAGAGTGACCAAAAGGGCTACAGGAGGAACTCCTCATCCTCAGAATAGAGGCCAAACTCTACCTCGGCATAAAAGCTCTCCTGAGCCCTCCAACCTTCCCGTCTTTACCCTCAGGTACCTCATGCACTCCAATCCCCGCATCTGCATCTCTACTCAGACCTGCCAGTCTTTTGAACTCTGTGTCTGTTCATACATACTCTTCACTCTACCTCAAATTCCTTCCCCTTCCCCATTTCTACCACACACACCACCCTCTGAAACTCAGCTCCAGTGTCACCTACTCCAGGAAGCCTTCCATGACCACACTGCATGGGGCTAGATGCCTCTTTGGGGCTTCCACAGTACTCCCCTCCTTATTTTTTCAGCTTAAAATTGCCCTGTAATTATAAATCCATATTGTAATTATCTGTCTCTCTCCTGGGCCCTGGAACTCCTCTAAGGTCCAGCTCAGAGGCCAGCACACAGTAGGTGCTCAGGAAATGTTTGTGAGTGAATGAGTTATTAAAGGATGGGTAGCCCACTTAGGTACCCTTCCATGTGCAAAATGGACTTTATTAATTCTGTGGGTCCACATAAGGCTTGAAGACCACTAGTGGGTAGAGACTCCCAGGGAAATATGCTGACACGTAGTGGGTGCACTCAGCCACACCTAAAAAGAGAATGGGCTGCAGGAACAGGCAAAGGACTCCACAAGACTGGCAGTATGCAAGCAGAAGCTGAGGGAATGCCCATCAGGGAAGCCAGAGTTAATTTATGAATTACTAAGATGATGGCTGATGTTCTAATGCTTTCAGTCTATACTCAGTCAACTCGAAATCTTCTCAAGCAACCTTAAGAATAATAATTACAGGCCAGGCGCGGTGGCTCAAGCCTGTAATCCCAGCACTTTGGGAGGCCGAGACGGGCGGATCACGAGGTCGGGAGATCGAGACCATCCTGGCTAACACGGTGAAACCCCGTCTCTACTGAAAAATACAAAAAACTAGCCGGGCGAGGTGGCGGGCGCCTGTAGTCCCAGCTACTTGGGAGGCTGAGGCAGGAGAATGGCGTAAACCCGGGAGGCGGAGCTTGCAGTGAGCTGAGATCCGGCCACTGCACTCCAGCCCGGGCGACAGAGCGAGACTCCGTCTCAAAAAAAAAAAAAAAAAAAAGAATAATAATTACAGGCTGAGGCAGGTGGATCACGAGGTCAGGAGTTTGAGACCAGCCTGACCAACATGGTGAAACCCCGTCTCTACTAAAAATACAAAAATAGCTAGGCATGGTGGCACGCGTCTATAATCCCAGCTACATAGGAGGCTGAGGCAGAATTGCTTGAACCCGGGAGGCGGAGGTTGCAGTGAGCAGAGATCACACCACTGCACTCCAGCCTGGATGACAGAGCAAGAGTCCATCTCAATAATAATAATAATAATAATAATAATAATAATGTGATCGCCATCACCTATGAGGCACCTCTATGTACCATGCATTGTACCATGCCTTTAACACACAGAGCGATCACCAGCCCCCCCTACATATGTAATGCACAACTAAAAAAAGTGTACAGAATTCAAATAATCAACTCCAATGTTGGGGGAGGAAAGGATAACATCTGTATACAATCTTCAATTTAACCTCATTTTTCTGATGCAATCATCGACCATGTATTTCTATTTTCATATATGTCTTTTAATTGTATTCTTTTCTTTCACAATTGTGCAATGTACAATAAGCTAATCCCAAAGATCTTCCAGCTAAAAGTTAAAGATCTGCTGTGTTAGGTGGCTTTTATGATTTTATCTTCTCGTTTGTTTCTTTCTTTGGCTTGGTTGTATTTAGTTTATGAGACTCATGTTTCTTTACCAGAAAGATCAGCACTTCTTTTTGCTTGGTTTTCTATAGTAATCACAAAAATGCAATAAAATATTAAAGTCCTTGGCACAAACCCTGCTGCACAGGCAAAGACAGAGACCCTCCTGGAGAGGAATTTCTGCCAGGGGGTCATCATCACATGAGCTTGAGATGGCCTTGCAGCCCCTGATACACAAAAACTCAAACTCCTATGTAAGAAGCGGTGTATGGGTGTCCGTGTAAACGCCCCCAAAGCCCAGTTTGTCCCAAAGATGAATATGTGGCAACCAAAAGCTCTCAGTATGGGTATTATATTTATTTGTCTGATTGGATATTGTGGCTCAGAGCAGTCAAGTAACTCACCCAGAGTCACACAGTCAATGAGAAGCAGAGCTGGGAACATGAATCAAAGTGGAATTGAGCACCTATGTTTAATAACAATAGATGGTGTTTATTGAGCACTTACTATGTGCCAAAGATTCTTCTAAGCACCATTTGTCTTTGACTTACTTAGTTCTCACAGCAACCCTAGGAGGAGTGCCCCATTTTACAGATGAGAAAACTGAGAGGCAGAGAGACCGAATGACTCACCAGTGCTCACCCCACTAAATGTGGTGGAGCCAGACTTTGAACCGGGAGAACCTGGCTTCCAAGACTCTCTCGTAAGTGCCAAGCCTCTCAGTAAGCCAAAATCTCCAAATGGACCCTGAGCATAAAGAACACCTCCCTCCCTGAATAAGGACTGAGGACATGGCAGAGAGAAGCCAAGCGCCCTGAGGCTGGGTTGACTGTAGGAGCTGCTATTTTCCTGCAGGGAAGCAGCTCTGCCACCAAAGGCTCCTGTCTGAGAAGCTAACCTTGCAGCACAAGGGCATCTGAGCCAGGGCCAGAGCTGCTTTTCTAAGGCATTGCTCTGAGAAGCCTTCTGGAAATGCTTCTCCTGTATGCCTCATTCTCATGAGGGGCTGTCAGGCCTCAAAGAGCTGAATCAGGAATTTAATTGAATGCTGCGGAGAAAGGTGCTGCGTGGGTCTCCATAGGCTCAGCTCTAACAGCATTTGCACTTCGGCCACTAAAGCACAAAATGCAAACCACTAGCCTCTCGGCACAGGAAATGCAGCAAGGCTGTAAAAAACCAGGAGATCTCAGATCAAGTTGAGGCATCCCTGATGCACTGGATGACCTGGGGCAAGTCACTTCACCTGTCCGAGCCTCAGGCTCCTGTGCACATGGAGTGTGGTGAGTCAGGGTTTCTCTAAACTCTCTGCCTCCAACATCCAGGGCTCCTGTGCCCACATACCGGGGGAGATACACATCATGAATTGGTTTGAGCTTCCCTCTGCGTATTGAATTTCAGGCCTACATGACTGGAACCCAAATGAGGAGGGAATCCTGAGAAACCAAGAACAGTGCTTTACAGGAGAATCTACAAAAGTCCCTAACTGCAGCAGTGACTGTATTTACCTGAATGGCTCCCAATATCTGATCAATTCCCTGGAATGATCCGCCCCAGCTGCAGGCCCTATTATTGTTAATAAATGGTACTTAATTGGATAGCATACTATGTGCTATTTCACTTGCTACAACAACCTAAGAGATAGGTAAGAATAAGGATCAGAAAAAGGGGGAAACTGAGGCTCACATGCCCAAGGGCACATATATAATAAGTAGTACAGTTGGGACTAGACCTCACGTTAATATGACCAACGGTCTGTGTTCTCTCCACTACTTCTCCAATTCCCAAATAATCTTGGTCTTGCAAACCAAAGCAGCTTTGGCACAGCTCACATGTCTGATATTCATTCAACAAGTATTCAGTAAGCACCTATTACACGCCAGGTGCCATGCAAGGCACCAGAGATACAGCAATGATAGAGACTAACTCAGATTTTTGGCTTCAGAGGACCTCAATTGCTCCCACAGGGGGGACAATGAAGCTCCAGTAAGAGATAATCATGGTTCGAATGCGAATGAGATGTTGGCAGACACACATGGGAAGCATTCGCCTCCATTCTCATAAAAGAAAGCCCTTGATTGGTGGCGGTAAATGGATCCTGGGGAGGAGCAGGGGGAAATGTGTTCAAGCTGCATCGGTAGATTTACTGCAAAATGGAAAATGTTACTGAATGTAAAAATGCTGGAGATATGAAATTAAAATTGAATCACGAACACAAATCATTTCTGAGTTTCAGAAAAGTGTGAAGGTTGCCTGCATAAAATTTGCCTGGAAGATGGGGGAGATGAGGAACAAGTGGGAAAATAGGTGGGTTTGCATGCCAGCCCAGAGTATTTATCTCAAAACAGGGAATATTTTGCACATTTATAATGTTTAATATTTTATTCATCCATTCAGCAGACACATTATCTTGAGCAAAGGGGTATGACACAAACAAGACCCAGTTCCTTTACTAAAGAAGCTCAGCAATGAATGGGGGAAGGGGCCTAACATATACACTGTAATACTAATATTTACAACATTGTTATGTTGTAAGGGTCCTGACAGGTATGAATGAAGTCCCATGAACTCCACAAGAAGGAAGCAATTAATTCCAACCTAGGGGAACCCTATGGCTTTTCCTGGAAGTAGAGGCCCATGAAATCGGTGTCGGAGCAGAGAGACAAAGAGTGATCAAGATAAAGGGAAGCAGAGATGCGCAGATGTGGAGGCTTGTTCATAGATTAATGATTGAGTCAGGATGGTGAGCCGTAGACAGTGGGAAGATGGGACAAGAGCAGGTTTCTCAACCTCAGCGCTATTGACATTTGGGGGTTGCATAATTCTGTGTGGTGGTGTTGGCCTGTGCATTACGGTATGTTTAGCTGCATCCCTGGCCACTGCCCACTGGATGCCAACAACAAAAAACACTTAGTAATTCTAGTTTAAGAGGCCAGTGTAATAGAGGGGAGAGAAGATGAGAGAGGAAGAGAGGGAAGAGGAGGGGAGGTGAGGAGCATGAAAATGTCTTAGCTTTTATTACTCAAGTATTGACTAGGCTGAAATTAGTACATATTATAGCATTTGATCCTCTCCACAATGCCTGCAATTATGTAGCTTTGGGCTGAGTGTGGTGGCTCACACCTGTAATCCCAGCACTTTGGGAGGCCAAGGCAAGAGGATCACTAGAGGTAAGGAGCTCAAGACCAGCCTGCCCCACATGGCAAAACCCCATCTCTACTAAAAACACAAAAATTAGCCAGTCATGATGGTGGGCACCTGTAATCCCAGCTACTCAAGATGCTGAGGCAGGAGAATCACTTGAACCCAAGAGGTGGAAGCTGCGATGAGCCGAGATTGTGCCACTGCACTCCAGCCTGGGCGACAGGAGCGAAACTCCATCTCAGAAAAAATAAATAAATAAAGGATGTAGCTTTGGCCTAAGTAAGCATCATGCTTTATTCCAACTCCATATCTGTGCCTATTTTTGTTTTGCCTCTGTTTCCTCCTAAACTGGGTCCCATTCTGCAGCTATCCTGAGTGACCTGCCTCCTGGACCAGGCCACAGGCTGCCTGGGGGACCCTCATAGGTCGGGGTGAGGAAGGAAGACCAAACCACCTATTCCAGAGCTGCATGTCCATCCTGTGAGTGCCACTGAGGCCCTGATGCCACCTCGGAGGCCTGCTGCGATGGCACTGTTGAATCTTTTAAACAAGACAAAACAGAAGAAGATGCTGCAAGCCTGTCAGTGGCGTACCATGGCCTTGTTTTACAACATCCTTTCCTGTCTTGCCCCATTTGCCTTGCCAACCCAGTCCACTGCATTCCCCAGGCCCCTCGTATCTCCTTTTGCCTTCAGACTTCTTTGCACACTGTGTTCTGTGCCTAGAGGGTCCTCCCACCCCAGCCTCCTCACCCTGCCAACTCCACTCACCTTTCAGGTCTAAGATCACACATCACCTTCTCCAGGCAGTCTTCTCCATTGTCTGAGCGTGAATTGAGGCTCAACTCTGAGCTTCCATAATAGGCTACTTTATCATTGTTACTTACTTGCGCGCCCACCCCTCATTAGACAAGGGGTCAGAAACCACAGCTGGGAGTGGAGTAAAATCTGTTTTGGTAAATAAAGTTTTATTAGAACACAGCCATGTCCCTTTTTTTTACGTATTAGCTACAGCTGCTTTTGCACTACAAGAGCAGAATTAAATAACTGCAACAGACACCATATGTCCACAAAGCCTAAAATATTTTCTATCCACTCCTTTAGGGAAAAATATTGCTGGCCCTTGCACCAGACTATGGGCTCTCTAAGAGGAAGAAAGCTGTCTTGTCCCTCAGTGTATTACCATCAGCATCTAGTGCTGGGCCTGGGAGAGAGAAGCAGTTTAATGAATATTTGATGAATGGAATATTTGATGAATGTTGAGTACATAAGTGTCAAGCTCCATGACAATGTGACAACGCTCGCACATAAGAGACACTTTTGGCAAGATAGTTCCAAATCAAAAGAAACAGTCTGATTGTATAAAACAAAATCAGCTCAGAAACATGCATGCCTACACACACACACACACACACACACACACACACACACACCTCTCAACAAAATGAATAGCTGGTGGTTGGTATGTTGAGTTCTAACTTAAAGGCGATGCTACAGAGACAGGTTGGGTTAAGGTAACTTCCTGCTATGAGCTTCTGTGATTTTTATTTGAATTTTCTTCCCATCCAATGTTTTGAACAAGAAAAATCAGTTGTTGAATTAAACCTGAATTTCATCAACCTAGAAATTTGAGATGAATAATCCAGACATTTTTTTGAGTCTTGGAAGGAGGGAGAAAGGACAGTAAAGTTAATATTATCTATTAAGGATGAGCATGACTTCAGCTCCCCAAACTGGAAATGCCTCCAAAAAATAACGCCTTGTCCCCCTTGTCCAGCTGATAAAGTTAAACTCCTTCTTCAGCAGTCATTTCATTTTTGTTGCCTTCTCAAAGCCCTCTCTGATCCACCTTCCCAAACTCTCTCACTCTTCCAAACTCTAATAGCACTTTGCTCCTGCCTGTATTACAATTGCTTCTCAGACTTGCTTGCATGTCTACTTAATACGTCAGACAATGCATGACTCCCTTGAAGACCCCTGGATAAAATGCAACACCTTGTCTAAGAAAGGTACCCTGTTCCAAGCTCATTTAGCATTCAGCTGGGGCTGATTAGAGTTCTGATTATGATACTGGAATTACTTTTATTTCCAAGCATTAGTATTTAGGATCAGGTGGGCATTCGTCAATAGGGATTTAAAAGCAACAATGGAAAGGAAAGTTCTTCCCTACACACATACACGCACATGTGCACGCACACACACACACGCATGCACACACACCACCTTTCTTTTCTTATCTTTAGTTAGCTTTGCCCAGATTGATATGAAAAAATTTCCAGACCCAGAAGTAATTTATCTTTTATGATTGTGAAAATCATTAGTTTTTTTAAGAGAATGGGATGCCAGAGATAAACTGAGTGAAACAATAGTTTCAGGGCTCTTCCAACAGCAATAAGTAGACAAAGACCTTGACTAAAATCAGAGACAACAACCGAAGCCAGGGCTGTTGAGTCAAACAATTGTGCATTTTGGATTCCATTTCTGTCCCTCTCTAGATGTGCTACCTTGGGAGACTTAATAACCTCCTCTGAGCCTCCACTTCCAACTGTGTACACACACCTCACCTCACAGTTCATTCTTTGCTAAGTACAAGAGATTTTTTAAAAGCATAAATCAATCCAGGAACCTATTGGATTAAAAGTCTTCAACATCTTCCCATTTAACTTAGAATAAAGCATGCACTCCAGAACATGCTCAGCAAGGACTCCTTGATCTAACTTCTGCATATAACAAAAACCTAAGTATATCTGTGCAACCAAACAAGGGGATACTTTTTTCACACGATAAGAAGTTTAGAGATGGTCCAGAGAAGCTCCAAAATGCCTCGAGTGACGCATGTTCCTTCTATCTTCCTGCTCTGCCATCATCAGAAAATAGAGACCCTCATGGTCACAAGATGGCTGCACCAGCTCAGGGCTTTGCTTCCAAGTTCCAGGGAAAACGTAGGGAAGGGAGCAAAGGAAAAAAAGGCATTAACAGTTGGGTCTGTCCCTTTTTGTCACTAAAGTGATAACTTTTCTTTAGACTGCAACTTACAGGTTATTGGCCAGAACTTTGTTACATTACCAATGTCAGTTTCAAGGAAGACAGTCTTCTTAGCTGAGTACTTTGCCTCCTGAACAAAACCAGGCTTTTGTTGATTAGAAAGGGCGGTTAAAATGTTGGACTTGCCTGTAGGTTGTAGCAACAGTGAAGAGATTTTTGCAGCTCTAATTCAGGTCCCAAGTCAGCTGATTTTGAATTAATTTAAAGGGAGATCATCCTGACTTATTCAGGTAAAAAACCTTAAAAGAGGGACTGGGCTCCCAAGAGCTGAGAGAGCCTCCTTGCTGGCTTGATGAAATAGAAAGTCATGTTGAGGAACCCCATATGGCAAAGGGATGAAGGAGGACTCCACAAACTTCAGACTCTAGGACCAGAGAGCTGCCTCCAACCAACAGCCAGCAAAAAGCCATGATGCTCAATCATGCATCCATAAGGAAATGGATTCTGCCAAGAGGACCCAGCTAAGCTGTGCTCAGACTCCTGACCCACAGAAACTGTGAGATAATACGTGTGGGGTTTTTTTATGCAGCCAAGATTGTGGCAATCATTGAAATGGAACTGTTGAAAGAATAAATGATAAGGGAGAGAGGGAAAAAGAGAACGGCTGAATTAAATGAGTGAATGTGTAAATGTGTAGGTGAATGCATGAGTGGAGAAATGGATGCATGGATGGGTGGGTGGATGATGGAGTGAATGTGGCAATAGATAGCTAATACTGTGCCAAACACACACGTTTCCTTTCTGCCACTTTGATTGTGCTGTACCCCTTCATCCATCAAGGACTTCACTCAGGCTGTTATTTCTGCCAGATGCAGCCTTTCCTCAGTTCTGGACAAGCCAACCCATTCTCCTCCTTGAAATTTCAGCTCAAATACCCTTCTCAGAGATGCCTTTCCTCACTATTCAACCTAACCACCTCTTCATCACTCTCTATACCTCATCTGCATCATAGAATCTAAACCAGTCAGAAATTACCTTTTTTTACCTATTTGTTTCCTTGAAATTGTCTTTCTCCACTAGAATGTCACCTCCAAGAGGGAAGGGACTGTATCTGCCTCCACAACATGTAGAACGGTTCCAGGCACTCAGTAACACTCAGGAAAAGACAACCCCATCCACACACCCAAACTCCTGATGAGGTTTGCAAGCAGCTTAAAAGCAGGATTTCCAGCACAGCACACCCATGAATGATCCGTGAACATAGTAGAAGGTACTCCTGGTCCTTAGCTCTTCCTACAGCCTCCCTCTCCCCTCCCACAGGCCCATTTGTATGGTCATACAGAGACTTGCCATATTATTTCCCTGTCTCACACATTCACCCTTGTGATTTAACTGTATCTGTGTGGAGTTTTGTTTTCTTTTGAGATGGAGTCTCACTCTGTCACCCAGGCTGGAATGCAGGGCACGATCTCAACTCACTGTAACCTCTGCCTCCCGGGTTCAAGCGATTCTCCTGCCTCGGCCTCCCAAGTAGCTGGGATTGCAGGCATGCACCACCACACCTGGCAAATTTTTTGTATTTTTAGTAGAGACGGGGTTTCACCATGTTGGCCAGGTTAGTCTTGAACACCTGACCTCAGGTGATCTGCCCACCTCGGCCTCCCAAAGTTCTGGGATTACAGACGTGACCACTGTGCCCAGGCTGTATTTGTGTATTTAACTGTAAGTTACTGCCTCATAAAAGCCAGCAGGAATTTGGAGAGGGGGAGAAGATTCCCTAGAAATATGAACATAGTGTTCACCTCCTACAGTTCATCTCCACATTGTTCTCATATGTTAAAATGAGACAGTCTACCAAGGAGAAGGGGGCATCTTGTCTGTATGTACCTAAGGAGTTGCACATTAATATGAAATAAGAGCCTTCAAAATTTCCAGAAGGGTCATTAGAAATTGTTTCACCCACCCCTTTTAATCTAAACAGGTGTATTGTTGAACACCAGCCCTGAGGAGCCCTCTGTACACTGCTCTGTGGGCAAAAAAGTGTGGCAAATGTGAGTTCCACATTCTTCTCTTGGGGGCTCATGGTGAATGTTAGTGTGGTAGTCTGGAGGTAGCAATTGGCCTCACCCCTCTGCCCCTCTGGGTTCTGAACCACCCACAAGCCAGAGGAGGAATGAAATGCTTTGTTATCCCCAAATGCAGAGTTTCTGGCATATTTGGGATGACCTATGGTAAAGGAAGGCTTTGTGTTACTTCACTAGGAAGTCTGGAATCCAGACATTGACTTCTGCTTTGACAATATATGGACCAGATGTTCTAAAGGAATTCTCTACACAAGACAACTAAATCCTAAAGAAAATAAAATTTTATTGGTGGGATTACAAGAAGCAAGGGAAATCTCCAAGGGGCCAAAAAATTATGTTGAAGCTTAAGCAGATCAGACAAACATGCATAAGGGAACATCAGTGTCACAATCAAGCACAAGTCTCGGGATAAGAGCAAGATGTGGGGACTGGACCTGACCCTCCACTATTAATCCAGGTAGCTAAAAACAGACAGTGCCTGTGGCTCTCGCAAGGCAAAAATGCAAAATCCTTTCTGAAAGAAAGCATTCTTAATCTATGTCCTCAGTATTCTCACAGATTAAGATTGGCCCAATATAAACTCATAAATGAGCAGCAAGCAACAAAAAATGAGCAGACACACTTGAAACCAAAAAAAAAAAAAAAAAAAGTAGATTATCCACAGCTAAAAAGGGAAATTCATAAACTGGAAGATAGAGAGCAACACAAAGGCAAGAATGAGAAAATAAGACATTCAGAGCTATGAAGGGCAGAATGTGATATTCTAACATATATTCTAATTCGAATCCCTGAAAATAAAACAGAGAGAGAATAAAAATGAGGCTATATTTGAAAAGGCAAAAAATGAGAGTTTTCCAGGACTAGTAAAGACATGAATCTACAGATACAAGAGTACCATTTACACCAAACTGACTAAGTAAAAAGAAGCCTATTCCTGGATACATTGTGGTAAAGCTACAGAACATCAAAGACAAACAGGAAGTCTTAAAACCAGCAGCAGATGGAAGAAATCAGCAACAACGCCCAGCACAGATATAACAGTTAGACCAGCAACAACTGGACATTTTTTAAGAGTAGCAACAGAAGTCATCAAAATTCTCTCTTCATCTAGTTGAGAAAAAGACAACTGTCAAGCTAGAATAGCAGATCTAACAAAACTGTATCTCAAGAATAAGAGCAAAATAAGGACATTTTCAGACTTATAAAAACAAAGATTTAACCAATAGGCCAACTAAAATAATTTCTAAAGGATGTAGTTGAGAGAGAATGAAAACGAACCCAAATAAGAAGACCTGAGATTCAAGAAGATTAGCAAAGGGGAAAAAGGATAAAACATGTAGGTTAATCTAAAGAACCATTGTATTCATAAAATACAGTTGTCTAACAAGTAGGCTTAATATAAAGAACTAAAGTCCTTAGCAATAAGAATGCGTCAATTAGGAGAGAAATGACCAGGGTTGAAGTAGTTCAAAATCTTCATATCATCAGTCAGGGTGGGAAGGTGATGACAGTCAAGATACCAACATTACAGCCTGGGCAACACAGTGAGGCTCTGTCTCTAGAAAATAAAAATAAAAAATAAATTACCTGGTTATGGAGGTACATGCCTGTAATCCAAGTTACTCATGAGGCTAGGAGGTAGGAGGATGCCTAGAGCTCTGAAGTTTGAGGCTGCAGTGAACTATGATCATGCCATGGCACTCCAGCCTGAGTGACAGCCTCTAAAATTTAAAAAAAAAAAAAAAGATATTAACATTAAAAGTTAAACTGACATTAAAAGTAAAAGATACTGACATTAAAAGTCTCATATGCATAGTAAAATTTCAAAGATAATAATTTAAACAGTAAAAACAGAAGTTATAACTTCCATCTCAGGAAAGAAAAAAAAGTAATAAGAAAAAAAAACTTCATTTGTATAGACCAGAAAAGATAAATTATATATATGTGTGTGTGTGTGTATATATATACACACACATATATATATAATGCAGTACCAATGAAACCTCAGAAAAGTTAAAACAGGAGAAACAACCCAAATAGATCAATAATCACAATAAATGTAATTGAAATAACCATCTCAGTTAAAAGAGATGATCAAATTGGATGGGATGGGGGCAGGGAATCCAGCTATCTGCTGTTAAAAAAAAAAAAAAAAAGCTAAAATGTAAAAATATAGGAAGATTTTAATACAGAAAGTAAAGAAATAGACAAAGATACTAGGCAAATACTAATAAAATAAAGGCGAGTGGCCATATTAACACCAAATAAAATAGCTTTTTAGTAAAGACTATGTATTAGGGATAGAGAGAATCACTGCAAAATAATAAAGCATTTGCTTCTCCATGAAGATATGATTCTGAGAATATTTGTGTCTAGTCAAATAACTTTACAATATATACTGCAGATGCTTCTTCATACTTCTCTATGAAGGATCTCAGCTGGCCTCACCCTAACAAGTGTGGAGAGAAATGACTGTAGGTGGCCAGGTCACCTGTTGAACACAGTGTCCCCAGCCCTGGTAAAAACGGCCAAGATATAACTTCTCCCCATCTTTCTAGAGATATGAGTCATTCTTCTTTGAATGGGGAATAAAGAGGTCAGAGCTGAAGCTTCTTTCCCATAATCCCTTGAGACGGCACAAGTGTAGGTTAAGTTCCTACTTTACAGGCTGGGGACAGGAACACTGAAAAGAATAAAGAAACAATTTGTAGCTGGGTGTGGTGGCATGTGCCTGTAGTCCCAGCTACTTGGGAGGCTGAGATGGCAGGACTGCTTGATCCCAGGAGATCGAGGCTGCAGTGAGCTATGATCACACCACTGCACTCCAGCCTGAGTGACACACCAAGACCCTGTCTCTAAAAAGAAAAAATTAAAAGAGAAACAATTTGAATTGAAAACGCAGAAACCTTGACTTTGTTGAACCTAATATTCCTCTGATTTTTTTTTTCTTAACACAGATCTACAGAATTTTGGCAAACAGAGACCTGATCCAACCCTCTCATTTCAAAGATGAGAAAACAGAAAACGTACAGAGAGGTGACGTGGCTTGCCCGAAGTCATACAAATAATGTACTTGCCTGTACATATAATCATTAATATTTACAAGGGGACCTGAGAAAGACTGAGAAAACTAATGAAATGTTAAAATGGCAAATTCTCCCTCAATAAAGAAAAAAGCCTCTATCAAACAGCCCCATTAAATTAAAAAATGCACTCCAATAGGTCTGCTTTCTCTCCGCAAAGGGCTAGCAAACAAGAAAGGCATAGCATGCTGTGCACGGCACTGAAATGTCAGATAGCTGCTGACTCCAGTAATTCATCATTGAATTGAAAGCATTACATATGGGAAGAGCAAAAATCTAATTCCAGCTCATTTCAATAAGAATTGATCTAGGGTTCATTACCTAAAGTAATTTTTACTAACACAACTTTGAACGCATCCTCCAACAAGGGTTAGAATCTCTCCCATGATAGCCGGAGTTGATCAGGGGAAATTTTCATGCAGATAAATGCTGCCTGCTAAGTTGCAGATTCCTTGCATTCCATTTAACTAAGTTGTTTTTCTGTTTTAATGTTTGCTTAACGTTGGAGAGGAAGGTTGGAGAGGGCTGGGAAAACTGGAGTTAGGGGTTATTTTTAAAAGAGATCTAGGGGCCAGGCGCAGTGACTCATGCCTGTAATCCCAGAACTTTCAGAGGCAGAGGCAGGAAGGGTGCTTAAGCCCAGGAATTCAAGACCAGCCTGGGCAACGTAGCAAGACACTATCTCTAAAAAAAAAAAAAAAAAAAAATTAAAATTAGTCGGACATGGTGGCATGCACCTATACAGTCACAGGAAGGCTGAGGTGGGAGGATTGCTTGAGCCCCCAGGTCAAGGCTCCAGGGAGCTGTGATCATGCCACTGCACCGCAGCCTGGATGACAGAGTGAGATCCTGTCTCAAAAAAGGGGTCGGGGAGGGGAGGGGATCTAGGATCTCAAATGCAGATTCATTTGTCTCCATGAGCTGTGCGGCCTTAACTGCACTTCTCTAACTCTGGTCCTTCATCTATAAAAATACTTATATTTCATGTGATAATTGAATAAGAAAATGGATGTAAAGCACTTCACAGAGGTTAAAGTTCTTGATGAAAGGTAGCTTTTAAAAAGCTCATAAACCGTTTACTAGTTCATGATCTCAAGATATTAATATCTACCTGACCTAACAGCCTTTAAAAGAGTGAATGAATGTGTGTGGTATGCAATGACTGTTAGTTCCAATGTCCTCCCCTTTGAGTGGGCTTAAGTGAAATCCTCCAAGATCCAAATGTACTGAGGCTTGTGTCTGGCCCCAGCAGTGAGACTCAAACTTTCATCAAGAACCTTAACCTCTGCTAGCTGGACCAAGATACCTGATTCCTTAAGCAAAAGAAACAACTCCTCTATCTCTTCTTTTTTTCTTTTTGAGATGGAGTCTCACTCTGTCACCCAGGTTGGAGTCCATCGGCTCAATCGTGGCTCACTGCAACCTCCACCTCCTGGATTCAAGTGATTCTCCTGCCTCAGCCTCTCAAGTAGCTGGGATTACAGGCGCATACCACCACATCCAGCTAATTTTTGTATTTTTAGTAGAGACGGGATTTCGCCATGTTGGCCAGGCTGGTCTCGAATCCCTAACCTCAGGTCATCCACTTGCCTCAGCCTCCCAAAGTGCTGGGATTAAAGGCATGGGCCACCCCACTCGGCCTCCTCTCTTACTAAATAGGTTTTTCTAGGCTCAAAGAACAGACCTCTGGCTAAATTCAGAAGTTCTCAACTTTGAATACTCACTGCGATGATCAGATGAGGGAGTAGGGGGCTTCGAAAAACCCTGTGCCTAAGCTGTACCCAAAGCCAATTAGATTCTCTGGGCATGGGACCCAGATGTCAGTATTTTTTAAAGCTCCCAGATGTAACAACAAAAAATAAAATAAAATAACCCAATTAAAAAATGGGCAAAGGACTTGAATAGGCATTTCTCCAAAGATGGTATATAAATGGTTCTATGTTCCTGGAACAGGGGAGCCAAGACAGGATGTGGTGGGAGGTGGGCTAGGAAGATTTAGTCCTCAGAGTTCTGCCACGCACGGGTTTGAGGGCAATGGGGAGGGAGCCTTGGAACGTGTTAAGCAGATGAGTAATCTAGTCAGATTGACATTTCTGGAAAATTACTCTCACTACAAAATAAAGAGTAGGTTGGATGGCGTGTGACCAGAGGCAGAAAGACCAGTTAGGAGTTGATGGGTGGACCCAAGGTCAAGCGTTTCTAGTACAGTGGCCCTTCCACATGCCTGGAAATCTTCTTCAGGGCTTGCTAGAACACAGATTGCTGGACCCTGCTCCCCGTCTCTTTGATTTGGTAGCTCTGGGGTGCAACCAAGAATTCGCATTTCTAACAAGTCCCCAGGCAATGCAGGTCCTGCTGGTCTGGGGACCTGACTTTGAGAACCACTGCTCTAGGTGGTCGTGATGTTAGAAGGGGGGTACGTTTGGAAAGAAGCTTCACAGTTCTAGGTTGGTGGTTCTAGGTCAAGATTTAATGCTGGCTGCACATTAAAATCACCTGGAGAGCCTGGGCCCCACCACACCCCCTTCACTGATTCATCTGATCTGGGGTAAGGTCTAGGTGTGAGCACTGAAAAGCCCCCAAGTGACTCTAGTGTGAAATCGGGGGTGAAAACCAATCCTTGCTGCTCAAAGTGTGGTCCACGGCCCAGCATCTTCAGCACTATCTGGGAATGAATGAGAGCTGCATCCCAGACCCATGGAACCAACCATTCTAACATAATTTTCCAGTGGTTCCTTTGCACGTGAAAGTTTGAGAAGCATGGATGTAAATAGCATCTGGCCTGAAATGGGATTCCAGAAACAGCTGGAAGCACAGGGGAGGTGGAATCTAGCCCCCAGGATGATAACCTGGACAAGGACTCTGAGGAGAAGAGAGATTCATTCATTTATTCCGACGGACTATACTGACCTTCACTGTGTGCTGGGCATTGTGCCAAGTGCTACAGAAACATGAGACAGGCACCTGGCCTCAAGGCCAAGAAGACACGACAATAAAAAATGAAAGGCCAAGAGCTCTCACGCTGAAGCTCTAGAGGTGCTTCTGAACCACGGCCAGGTCAGCAACTCCAACACCAGCTCCCTGGGAGCAAGGACGTCTCCCCGGCACACGACATGCCAGGCACCTGCCAGATTTCCATAAATGTTTGCTGAAAGAATGCCAAATTCGGTGGCATTGGAGGTGGACCTTCCAGGTGGGGAAAAATTACTATGGGCAGAAATGAGCCAGGACTTTGCAAATGAACGGACCCCCCCAGGGCCAAACCAGGTTATGGCAAAGGCCAGGATGTGTGTGAGGGACCACAGCGCATGGTACCATGTGGCTGGATCTAGATCTGGTCAGCTCTCTTTCTCTGCACAGAGCCAGAGAGTAAACATTTCAGGCCTTGTGGGCCATGCAGTCTCTGTTGAAACAATTTGACTCTGTCCTGATAGTGTGAAAGCAGACACAGACAATCAGTAAACACATGGGTGGCTGGATTCCAGTCAAACTATCTACAAAAGCAGGCTGCAAACCAGATTTGGCCCGAAGGCCCCTGATCTAGAACGAGAGAGGAAAAAGCTGGAGATGAAGCCGCAAAGGTAAATTGGAGGTCGTTAGGAGATCACAGAAGACCTTGGCTACTAAGCAAGGTAGGGCAGACCTTGAATCAGCAGTGGGAAGCTCTGTGTTGGACATCAAAGTGAAAGGGTCAGCTTGGAGAACTCCATCAGACAGAAATGTGTGAGATAAGATCAGGAGCTGGGGGAGGAGAGGTGGGTCAGGGGGACCTTTAGGAGATTTCGGGTGGTTCCCAAAGTTCTGGACAACCAAGAGCCAGAGCAGTGGCACTCAAAGAGAAAAACTGGGGTGCAAGAGAGGCTTTGGTGGCCAAGGGTAGGGAGGGAAAAGGAGGGATTGGTTGGAAACAGTGCATTTTCTGGTCACTGGGGTGATGAAGAGCATGCTGTAGGCAAAGACAGGGAAGCTGGCAGGATCTTGGGGAGTGAGGATCTGGATCTGGAAGCTCAGGGAAAACATGTTGAACCCAGTAAAATCCGAATCTGAGACAGCATGAGGCCCCCCCTCAACTCCCCA
>NW_012119043.1:5760287-5777413 GCF_000951035.1 Colobus angolensis palliatus | reverse complement strand
TCCCACCCCAACACACGCAAGCGCAGAGACAGCTGGAGACAACATTTGAGAAAAGCAAGAGAAAAAGGTTAAAATGCAGGGCTAGACTGGCTGCTGCTGTTTCCAAAGATATGAATCTGAGAGATGGAGCTCACCTCAGGCTGGGGTGAATCCTGGCATTCCAGGGCCAGAAGGAGCTTCAGAGCAGCACTCCTCAAACCTCAATGTGTCGCAAACCCCCTAGAGAGGCTGTTAAGTAAGATTCTGCTGCAGCAAGCTGAACACGAGGCCCAGACCTTGCAATCTCAACAAGAGCCCAGTGGTGCCAATGCTGCTGGCCCAGGACCACGCTTTGAAAATCAAGACCATGAACTCATTCCTTTAACTTCTGTTGTCACCCAAACAAGGACAGTGAGAATCACTGTGCTACCATTTGTTGAGTGGCTAATACACACTAGGCCCTGGAGATACTGAGACAATAGCAAAAGGAACTCACATTTCAGCCCTTGCTATGAGCCAGGCACTGCCCTAAGAAACCCCCATCAGTGACTCATCCATTCCTCGCAGGGGAAGGACCCGCCATGAGGCAGGCTTCACAAGTGCCCCCGTTCTCCAGACGATTTAATGGCCTGAGCACAAGGCAGCCACACTGCAGAGCTAGAACTCCATCGTTGCACTCAAAGAGGACAGCAACAGACCACCTAGGCAGGCTATGAGTCCCCCTAATTGAGGCCACCTCTCCGGGAAAATTTTAAACTAAAGCAAGCTCTTCAACTACATCGGACTCAAGGCATCATGAATCTCCTGAGTGAGGTGGGGTGCAGGGATCACGTATCTGCTAGCATCAGGGACACCCACGGGGCCATGTGGCTAGGATTGCACCCACAGACAATTCTTTCGCTTTGCTTCTGAGACACTAAGGCACTAACCCTTAGAAGAGACACTTCCACGGAGCCCCTGTAATGCAAATAAATACCTCCAAATAAAAGGGAAGTAATCTGGTGGAGAATTTTGTAACTGGTGCGTATTTGATGGACATGATTTTCAGAAGCGACTCCCAGCCCCTTCGTCCGGGTCCTGGGGTGCGGTCCCCGCCGGGCGTTGCGATACTACCACCTAGTGGCAATGCGGAGATCTGCTGCGGAAGTCGAAGCGTCCAAACCCCCAAAACAACAGGGGAGGCTGCATTCTGTTAACACCAGCCTGGGCGGTGGCTGTTTTTAGCTGGGTCTCTCCTTCTGTGCCACTTTCATCATGGAAACCGGCTCTCTAGACCCAAAAAAAGCTGCGACGTGCTCTGCAAAAGCTGTTTGAGGGCCAATTTTAGCTGCATTTCTTGGAATTTGGGCTCCCAGGAGGAAGGAGGGATGTGCGGTTTCAGGAAGCTGTGCATCTTCTTCCTGGAGGTTGTTCTGGCCATGAGATCATGGATCCCTTCGGGTTCTGCACTGCACCCAGCAATGGAATATTTGGGTTTTATACGCAGCAGCAACTGTGTCCTGAGAGCTTTACTGTGTACTATCAAGAGCTTTCTTTATGTGAATCATGTCATTGATGTTTCCAAATAACCCTACAAAGACGTTTAGAATTATGCCCATTATACAGATGAGGAAATCAAGAGTTGGGAAAGTGACTTGGCCAAGGTCATAGAGCTGCTACCTACCAGAGCCATGATTTCAACTCCAGAGTTTGTCCTCTACACCCAGAACCCAAACAAAGCGATGGATCAAGAGTTCAAAGTCCTGGGTTCACCCACACTCTGCTGCCAATTCACTGACTTTGAGCAGGTCATTTAACCTCTCTGGGTCTCATTTTCCTCAATGATAAAACGGGTGTGTTCCTCATAGATCCTGCTTCACAAGGTTGTATGAAGATCCAAGAAGAAATGTGATATCCTTTCATTCACTGGTTCTGTTTCCTGGCGGGGGGGACATCAGACTCCCAGAGTCTTCCACAGATTCCAGGAGACAGATGGGAATAGGCTCAAGATCCTGCAATATGAAAGTCTGCTCCGTGACTGCCATTTGTTTGATTACTGTTGTGCAAAGAGCTTAGCCCCTGGTAGGAAATTGAAGAGATGACCACCTACTATGTGTCAGGCCCTTATGCTATGCATTGGGGGTGCAAACATAAGTGAGACATAGAGATCATGGCCATGTGGCAGAGACTGACAGGTAGCCATGTGGACCCCTATACATTAAGGACTGTGATGGAATAGACATGGGGTGGAGGAAAGGGATATGGAATCATAGAAGGACCCCAACTAGCTTGAGATGATAGGTGCCAGAGAAGCCTTCCTAGAAGATCTGACTCTAGTGGAGCCCACAAAGCTGTTAATCAGGTAAGAAAGGGAAGAAGACTCTTGAGAGATCTGCAAGCCACATGACATGCCAGTGCCATGGAGGTCAACCTGACCCAAAGACAGAAGCTTTACCAGACTGCACCATCTCCAGAATCCCAGAAATCTCTCAAGTTCCTTCCCTTCCCCCCGCTTTCCAAAGCAACCAAGTCACTATTCACCTAATAACAAACAACAACAAAATTAGCCTTTGTACATATCAGCCAAGGTCCAATTTCATGCCTTAAGATTTTGGATAGGTCATTGGAAGGCTATCCATCCCTGCTGCCCCCATGCCAAGCCTCAAAATGCTAAATTAAATATAGGTAAAATGACAGGCTCACTTTTCCCATCTTCTACCTTGCTTGCAGATGACTGTCACCTAGCCGGGGACCTGCAGGTACAACTGCTTAATACTTCAGTGGTTCTTCACTGGGACAATGTTGTCCTCCAGGAAATAGCCAGCAATGTCTGGAGACATTTTTGGTTGTCATAACCAGCCGGTGGGAGAGATGTTGCTACAAGCGTCTGGTGGGTAGAGGCCAAGGACACTGCTCAACATCCCACAGTGCGCAGGACAGCCCCTACCACAAAGAACGATGTGGCCCAAGACACCACTAGTCCAGAGGTGGAAAAACTCTGCTGTATCCTGTGTTGAGCTGACCATGGAGGGCACTAAAGGAAGCCATCAGGCCGCTGCTGAGCCATTCACAGTCCTCCTGGATAGATATGGAGGGAAAGGAGATGTGGAGTTTTCTATCCGACTTTATTTTCACTATATTGCATTAGTCGTCCATGTGATTTTCAATATTTTACCCCATCACCAACCACCAACACTGCCCCAATTCCTGAGGAAGATCAGATGGTATCTTAGCCCTTCCCTATTCTCCATTCATTCTACCCACATGGAGTGAACACCTAATGCATGCCAGGCACAAAATGGTGACTAAGGCATAGCCTCTGCTCTCGGAAGCGTTCGGTCTCCTGCAGAAGGCAAGTGTGGCCCCTTATGTGACTGGAGAAACAGGACACCAGGTGCCACGACTCCAGGGCCGCCACTTCTCACCTTGTAGTCTATGGGAATGGCGCCTCTGGAGGGCGGCTTCAGAAAAGCAGGTGATGTTGCCTCTTTGGGGCTGACCAACATGGCAGCCTCTGAAAGGCTAGAAAACAGGAAACGGTAGATCAGTGGGGAGGGGGAGCCTTAGCTGTGCCTCAAAGGCAATAGGGGAGGACAAGGGACAGACAGCGAATAATATGGACAGAGAGTAGAATGAACAGATGTCTAATAGATACCAACAAGAGTGTCAGATACAAAACCACTATAATAGGGGTTGCAATACCACTTTAGTATATAATGCTCACTCAGGACTTACAATGTGCTAGGGGCCTTCATGAATTATCTTGCTTTGCCCAAACATGAACCCTGGAAATAGATATTATTATCATCTGCAAATTGCAGATAAGGAAGGTGAGGCTCCTTAATTAGATATTTTACTCAAAGCTACCCAACTCAAAGGTGGCAGAGCACAAATTGGACTGTGAATGTTGATCATATGAACTTGGTCGTTCTTGTCACAACCAACTAAAAAAGAGTTGAGAGGTCAGGTGGGGGAAAGGCACTCAGGACGCATAATATTGCTGCAAGAATATTATTCTCTGCAAGCCCAGCTGCTGAGACTGCCTGTTGTAACCTGAGACGAGTTTTATCAATAGCTGCTGAGATAAAGTGCTGCAACTCTAGGACTAATTTCATCTACTGTCATCTCCCACCAATCAAGCTTGCCAGCTCCCCAGAAACTTCTAGAGCCAATGAACATTCTCAAAGAGCAATACATAACATTTCTCCTTGCCATAAAACCTCCAACCTCCTCTTTGTTCTTCAAGTGTACCAGTCTGCCCAGTATGTGTGCGTGCCCCAAACTGCCATTCTTTCTTCCCAAATAAAACATTAAGAAATTCATCACTGCATTTTTATTCTGACTTTGCCAGAACCCATGGAGTTTAATTCCAAAAACTATATGCTTAACAGCTCCCCTATTAGCTGAGAAGAAAACTGTTCAAAAGCCCAGTAAGCAATAAGCATATGAGAGTTCAGGGAGCTAGCTAAAGCAGAAAATTTACTGGAAGAAGTAAAAAGACAGGCTCTGAAAAGCATCAAATGCTGAGCTAAGCAGCCTGACCCTTGACACTGTAGAATTGGGAAGGCACATAGGTTTCCTCCTGTGAGCTACCCTACTTGATATCTAGCTATGGGGAGAAGCAGTAAGGAGAGGAGTTTGAGGCTTCCTGTTATTGATTAGTGATGTCTGCCTTGAGTGTAGGAATGGGAGATAACAGCACACTTAGCCTAGACTTGCCATCCCTGATGTGGGCAATGAGGAGCCATTACACATTTCTGAGCAAGGAGTGCTTTAGTAGGACTACTCAGGCTATGGCATGAAGAGTAGAGATCAGAGCAGAGAGCCCTGGGATTCTATGGAAAGCAGCATTTTCTTCAAAATATGAAACCTGCAAAAGGCAACCTGCTCCAACAAACTTGATCAAATATTTTTACAATTATCTCCACTCCCTGAATTCTTGTTTTAACTCTACTAACCTCATTCAAGAGTTCCAAGGAACTCCAGTAGTGCTTTCCCCCCACCCAAGAATATTCCTCATTATAATTTTGTTCTCATATAACTTTGACTAATTAGAACACTTGGAAAGGAAGGGGTGGCAGAAAGGCTCAGGGAATCACAAGAATAAGCAAGAATTATTTAATCACCATCTGGTTAGTCTAAATTACTATCCACAGTGTCCCAACATGGAGATATCTTCTCCAAAAGGTGACTTATTGAGAGGCGTGGAGTGAGGCAGCCAGTAGCCAAAGACCACTTCGAGGTGTCCCTCCCACAGCACACAAGCCAAAGAGTTCCTGTGCTGGTCAGGAAAAAAAACCCGCCATGGCAAAGTCAACTGCAAGGTATTAACAAGACAGACTAAAATCACAAAACAGAGACACAGGAATGAATCTTTATACATTCCTTCAACAAGTGCTTTTAACATCCCTACTGTGTATCAAAATACCTTAGAAGTGATACAGACATCTTCCCAGTTTACATTGAATCCATCCCACAGCATCCATAGTGGACCATGGTGACTAATGTCTTCAGAAGCCCAGCACATTTTCCTCCATTCCCCTTCTTCTAGTAACTTCTAGTAATTTCTACTCCCAGTCACTGGGATGGACATATGACCCAGTCGGACCTGGACAATCATGCTCAGTGATTGTTCTGGGGGTGGACATATGATCTGAGCAGAGCCACGCAGAGTCCTCTCCTGAGACTTTCTCTTGTAGTCAGGGTTGTGAAGGAGGATGTGGAATCAGGAGCAATGGTGGCCATCTTCCCCACCACATGGACAAAGCAGAAGATGGAGCCAGGCAGAGGGAAGCAGACAGTCTCCACCTCCTTCAATTCTGCAAACTATCTGACAATTCTCCCTGACTACATGAACCAACACATTTCCTCCCTTGCTGATATGGGTTGACTGTGCCCCCAGCCAAATCTCATCTTGAATTGTAGCTCCCATAATTCCCACATGTGGTGGGAGGGACCTGGTAGAGGATAATGAATCATGGGTGCAGTTTTCCCCATACTATTCCCCTGGTAGTGAATAAGTCTCACGAGATCTGATTTGTTTTGTTTTGTTTGTTTTTCTGAGACAGAGTTTTGCTCTTGTTGCCCAGGCTGGAGTGCAATGGCGCAATCTCGGCTCACCACAACCTCCACCTCCTGGTTTCAAGCAATTACCCAGCCTCAGCCTCTCAAGTAGCTGGGATTACAAGCATGCGCCACCATGCCCGGCTAATTTTGTATTTTTAGTAGGACAAGGTTTCTCCATGTTGGTCAGGCTGGTCTCAAACTCCCGACCTCAGGTGATCCGCCCGCCTCTGCCTCCCCAAGTGCTGGGATTACAGGTGTGAGCCACTGCGCCCAGCGAGCTGATGGTTTTATAAGGGGTTTCCTCTTTCACTTGGTTCCCATTGTCTTGTCTGCCACCATGTAAGACATACGTGCCTTTCACCTTTCACCATGATTATGAGGCCTCCCCAACCACATGGAACTGTGAGTTCATTAAGCCTCTTTTTCTATATAGATTACCCAGTCTCCGGTATGTCTTTATCAGCAGCATGAAAATGGACTAATACACTTGCCATAAGCTATCATCTCACCCCAGTTAAAATGGCTTATATCCAAAAGACAGGCAATAACAAATGCTGGTGAGGATGTGGAGCAAAGGGAACCCTTGTACACTGTTGGTGGGAATATAAACTAGTACCTCCACCATGGAGAACAGTTTGGAGGTTACTCAAAATACTAGAAGTTTCCAGAATAGTTTTGACTGATACATCATCCATGACTCACATCTCCATTTGGTATCCTCCAGGGATTGGGGAACTGATGGGGGACTCACTGTCTTGAGGTAACCCTTCTACTTTGAGGCACTTTGTCAGAAATCTCTTTCTTAGAAAAAGCCAAATTTTGCCTCATGGGTCCTCCAACCCTTGAATTCTGGTTCTGCCCTCTGGAGTTCCCCAGTCTGAATCTATGACACTGCTGTATAATATCTGCTAAATATGCATTTGCAAGATGCATGCCTTCCCTCAGGCACATCACACAAACACACACACACACACACACACACCACACACACTAACCCCAAGCCTCCTCTTTGCTTGGATGAGCAGCTGAGTTCATTCTACTGTTCTACATTTGACATGGTATAATGGTGCATCTGCATTCAGGCAAGGCTGGATCTAGGGGAACACTTGAAATAAATTACCAAGACACTATCTCACCTTTTCTTTGTTCTAATTTCTTCAGTCTTGGCCATGTTCACAGAGAAACTCTTCCCACCTAGAAAATGAACCTGACAGCTCACACATCATCTTCACAGCTGATTATACCGATTCACAGAAAGCAGCTCTCCCATGATGGGAAGGGTTCCAATTTGTCCAAGGTGGTGAAGGGGGGTAGCATGCTTTTGTTGAGCCAATCATTGTGGCCAGAGGAATTGAGAATTCCTGTGGCCAGTCATGGGTGATGTGCCCATCTCTTAGTAGGGGGGAAGCAGGGAAAGGCTCCCAGCATATTGGATGTTACCAGAAAGCTGGGAGGAGAGGAATGGGAGAAAGGCAGAGGAAGTTGGCTTCAGAAGGGAACGCTCTAGTAAATAGTATCTGATCTACATGATTTGCAGAACTTCCACCTTCTAGGTCCTCTCCTGGACGTGGTTCAAGCATCACCCTCCAAGGGTTCAGAACTTGGTCTGAACCAGGTCAGGAAACAATTTCATTATCACCTTCTTTTCTAGTTTATTGAACCAACCCAGACTCACATTATCCCCTTGGAAGTCACATTTCATCCTCACTCCCACTGAAGTTACAAGCAACATGCATGCACACACACACGCAGGACACACAGCACATGTGCAAACACACATACAGACACATACATATTCACAAATATAAACACATATTTTATATTCATACACAAAGACACATAAACTCAGACATGCATACAATGATATGAACATACAACGTAAATATGCATGCATATGCATGTACACATACATAAACACACAGCGATCCACATGTACACACATGCAGGCACACACATATGCATACACACAAAGATACACATATGCATACACAGATGTACACATATATGCACATTAACATATCTATACAAAAACACATACACAAACACATGTACACACCTACACAGACATACACACACACACACTCAGAAGCACACAGAAACACGTATACACACATGCACATACACAGAGAGACATAAACATACACTCACACAGAGACACATGTAAACACATCTACACACAAATACATACACATACACAAGGGCTCATCACATGAGCTGCTGAGAACAAAAGAACTCCTTACTCACATCACCTGGTATGAAGACCCCACATGCCCACATGCCTTCAGGTCCATTCTCACTGCAAATAAGACTCCCCAGTTAAAAAAAACCAAACCATGGCTGGGCGCGGTGGCTCACACCTGCAATCCCAGCATTTTGGGAGGCCGAAGAGGGCAGATCACAAGGTCAGGAGATCGAGACCATCCTGGCTTATACGGTGAAACCCTGCCTCTATTAAAAATACAAAATATTAGCCGGGCATGGTGGCACGTGCCTGTAGTCCCAGCTATTCGGGAGGCTGATGCAGGAGAATCACTTGAACCCGGGAGGCAAAGGTCGCAATGAGCTGAGATCGCACCACTGCACTCCAGCCTGGGCAATAGAGCAAGACTCCATCTCAAAGAAAAAAAAAAAAAGCCATGTGGTTCCCTGCCCACCTCCCAGAGCCTTCAGCCTAGCACTGGCTTCTCCCATCACCATGGAAACCACACCACCCCCAGCACTTGCCATTGAAGGACTTTTGTGGCATTCCTGAATGTCAAAATGACATTGATATTTTCCAGAGAGGTGACCCTAATTTTGAGCTCAACTCAAAGGACTCCTTGAAGATAGAATGCAGGCTGACTTCTCTGGCCCCAGGTGAGTCACCAGGGAAGGAAGGCAATGTTGTTGGTCTGCATTCTTTGTGTTCCTGATCAGTTACAGCATTTTATGTTATAAAATGGGCCTCAGGAATAAAATCATGATTGATAACATTGTGTGTTTTGGAAAGATGGGTGCTCTGAGGCTCCGAGAAATTAAATAATCAGCCTAAGATCACACAGCAGAACTAAGACTTCTAAAAATCTTTTTTTTTTTTTAATTTTTGTGGGTACATAGTAGGTATATATATTTATGGGCATATGAGAGGTAGAGAGATGATAGACAGACAGACAGACAGACAGATAGATAGATAGATAGATAGATAGTTTTTTGTTTTGTTGTGTTTTGTTTTTTGGAGATGAAGTCTCACTCTGTCACCCAAGCTGCAGTGCAACGGCCTAATCTCAGCTCACTGCAACTTCCACCTCCCTAGTTCAAGTGATTCTCCTGCCTCAGCCTCCCAAGTAGCTGGGATTACACGCACCCACCACTACGCCTAGCTAATTTTTTGTATTTTTAGTAGAGATGAGGTTTCACCATGTTGGCCAGACTGGTCTCCAGGGAAGACCACTAGAACTCCTGACCTTGTGATTCACCCACCTCGGCCTCCCAAAGTGCTGCGATTACAGGCATGAGCCACTGTTCCTGGCAAGATAGTTTTAGAAATTTTTATAAAGGTACACAATGTATAATAATCACATCAAGGTAATGGAATATCCATCACCTCAAGCATTTATCCTTTGTATTATAAACAATATAATTACACTTTTAGTTATTTTTAAACGTACAGTTAAATTGTTGACTACAGTTACCCTGTTGTGCTATTAAATACTAGATCTTATTCACTGTCTATACCATCCCCATTTCTCTCTCCACCACCACCACCTATGACCTTTCCCAGCCTCTGGTAACCATCCTTCTACTCTCTATCTCCACGAGTTCAAGTGTTTTAATTTTCAGCTCCCATAGATAAGTGAGAACATGTGAAGTTTGTCTTTCTGGGCATGGCTTGTTTCACTTAACATACTGACCTTCAGTTACATCCATGTTGTTGCAAACAACAGGATCTCATTCTTTTTATGGCTGAATAGTACTCCATTGTGCATATGATCACATTTTCTTTATCCATTCGTCTAGAATCAGGATTTGAACCCAAATTTGAGCCCAAGGCTCTGGACTTCCTTCTGCATATGCTCCCACTCCGTAATGCTCCCTTTTCGTGATTGGGTAATTAATATTTTGAACCTAATGTAGGATTCTTTTTTTATTATTATTATTATTGAGACAGAGTCTCGCTCTGTTGCCCAGGCTGGAGTGCAGTGAAATGATCTTGGCTCACTAACCTCTGCCTCCTGGGTTCAAGTGATTCTCATGCCTCCATTTCCCAAGTAGCTGGGATTACAGACTTGTACCACCTCACCTGGCTAATTTTTGTGTTTTTCGTAGAGACAGGTTTCACCATGTTGGCCAGGCTGCTTTCGAACTCCTGACCTCAGGTGATTCACCTGCCTTGGCCTCCCAAAGTGCTGGGATCACAGGTGTAAGCAACCACATCCAGCCTACTTCTATTATTATTACATTGTAATATATACTGAAATAATTATGTAACTCACCATAATCTAGAATCCATGGGAGCCCTGAGCTTGCTCTCCTGCAACTAGATGGTCCCATCTGAGGGTGATGGGAGACAGTGACAGATCATCAGGCATTAGATTTTCATAAGGAGCGCACACAACGTAGATCTCTCACATGCAGATGAGGAAACCCAGGCACAGAGAGGCTGAAGTCGTGCTGGCGTGTGCAGGCCATCTGAGTGCAGTCTTCTGCTTCTCAACCTCGCTCTGCTGCCGAGGAGAGATTAAGGAGGGGAAAATCCACTCTTCACTGGAGGCCAGTTCACAATAGCGTTCGTGCTCCTGTAAGAATCTAATGCTGCTGCTGATCTGACAGGAGGTGGAGCTCAGGCGGTACTGTGAGCAATGGGAGCAGCTGTCAACACAGAAGAAGCTTCACTGGATCACCCACCACTCATCTCTTGCTGTGCAGCCTGGTTCCTAACAGGCCATGGACCAGCAGCAGTTTGTGGCCTGGGGGTTCGAGACTCCTGCTGTAAGACCTACCCTCAGTGGTGACTCTCTCCAGACCTCCACTGCAAAAAGGATTTCCCCTCCTTAATCTCTCAGCAGCAGAAAGTGGTTGAGAAGCAGAAGACTCTGCACTCATGGCCTGCACACTCCCAGCACGACTTCAGCCTCTCTGTGCCTGGGTTTCCTCATCTGAAAAACACTCATAACAATAGTACCTTCATCAGAGGTTATGTCAACGGTTAGATGAGTTAATAAGTTCAGCATTTAGAACAGTGCCTGGCATGTAGTGAGTGCTATATGTGTGATAGTTAGATTTGAGAAAATCTTTTTCATACCTATGCTCCCCAAATCCTTGCTGGGTTGGTTGTCATTCCCCGAGAGCCCTTCCTCTGTGACCCCTATTCCTGCCTCCTAAAAGCCTAGCACAACGTCTTGCAAATAGTGACTATCCTATGCGGGGACACTGACTGGATAACTTTGCATTTCTTCTGTTATCTGCCTGGATAGACACAAACTGGAACCAGACCAGTTACAAGAGTGAAGAGGTTATTGTTACAAGTAACATATTTTGGAAGTTATTTCGCCCTTCAGGAATTATTTAATGCTTCTGGAAATGTTCAGAAGCCACCACTGCATTGAAAATTTACAGCGATGACTGTGTGTGGCTGTAGAGGGAGGGCCTTGAGATCATTTTACTACCAATTCCCAGGCAGTTGGGTGGGGCTAAGAGTCTCCCAGCTGCCCACTGCCTCCTTCAAGCTGTTTCAGCCCCACCTGCTTCCAAATGCTGTCCCTGACACCTACAGTGTGGGACGCCCTTAGCCCAGAGGCTGTGGTGTGCCCCCGTTCCCCCATGAGGCACTGACAGCTCTTCCCGGCCTTGTGTCAGGCACAGATTCAATAAATACCCATTCATTCTTTGATTGATCAATTAAGGACCTCAGAACAACGTGTTAGCAGACGAGATCTGCGCCTGTCTGCCGGAAGAGGAGGAAGAGGAAGAAGAAGAGGAGGAAGAGGAAGAAGAAGAAGAGGAAGAGGAAGAAGAGGAAGAGGAAGAGGAGGAAGAGGAAGAAGAGGAAGAGGAAGAAGAAGAAGAAATGTATTCTCTTGCAGTTCTGGAGGCCAGAATTCTGAAATCAGGGTTTCAGCAGGATTGGTTCCTTCTGGAGGCTCTGGGGCTGAATGTGTTCCATTCCTCTCTCCCTGCGTCTGCAACTGCCGGGGATCCTTGGCATTCCTCAGCTTGTGGACGAATCACTCCAATCTCTGCCGCCCTCTTCACATGGCCTCCTTCCTTCTGAATTTGTTATCTCTGTGTCCAAATCTCCTTCTCCTTTTCCTTTGCATCAGGGCCCACCCTAATCCAGTATGACCTCATCTTAACACGATTACATCTGCAAAGACCCTGTGTATTATCTTTTTTTTTTTTTTTGAGACAGGGCCTTGCTGTGTACCCAGGCTGGAGTGCAGGGGTGTGATCACAACTCACTGCACATCAACCTTGAATACGGCTTTATTTCCTAATAAGGCCATATTCACAGGCACAGAAGTTAGCACTCAGATGTAATATTGCAGGGTCGGTGCGAGGGGACACAACTCAATGTGGTGACAGCAGGTCACCACAGCTCTGACCTTTCACTTCCTCTTGTATATAGAGGAAACAATAGCCCCTCCTTGCTCTGGAGGATTCAGTGGGAGGGTCTATTGAAAGCACCCAGCCCAGCCGGGTTTGGTGGTGCACACCTGTAGTCCCAGCTACTCAGGAGGGTGAGGCAGGAGGATGGGTTAAGCCCAGGAGTTCAAGGCTGCAGTGAGCTATGACTGCACCACTGCACTCCAGCCTGGGTGACAGAGACACTGTCTTTAAAAATAAATAAATAGGCCTGGTGCAGTGGCTCACATCTGTAATTCCAGCACTTTGGGAGGCTGAGGCAGGCAGATCACTTGAGGTCAGGAGTTCAAAACCAACATGGCAAAATCCCATCTCTAATAAAAATACAAAAATTAGCTGGGCATGGTGGCAGGCGCCTGTCATCCCAGCTACTCGGGAGGCTGAGGCAGAAGAATCGCTGGAACCCAGGAAATGGAGGTTGCAGTGAACCGAGATTGCACCATTGCACTCTAGCCTGGGTGACAGAGCGAAACTCTGTTCAAAAAAAAATTAAATTAAATTAAATTAAATTAAATTAATAAATAAAAACAGAAATAAAGTACCCAGCTGGTAGACCTGCAAAAGCCCAAGGTACCGTGGTATTCTCTGTCACTGGCCATGGCCTAGGTCCCAAGGTTCTCGGCAGCTGGCAAACGCCTTCTTGGGGCCCGAGTCCAAGAGACCTTCCTGGAGAGACCTTCCACAAAGGGGACCCAACTGGCAGCAAATGGAAAGTTCTACGGGCACCTAAACTAGGGCTGTCAACCTTCAATGGTACAGAATCTCCAGGTGCAGGTTGATGGGAGGTTGAAATAGTTGGTACCCAGCAGCACCCTGACGGCTGAAAAGAGCAAAGAAATCCTGCTTGCTCTCTCTCTCTCTTTCGTCCAAAACACACACACACACACACACACACACACACACACTCCCACTGCCCCCGGTCTTCTAGCAATTCTCAGCCAAGGTGTGGTGTGTTGGGAGCAGTTGTGAGGTGTATTAGCAACTAATCTGTTGCTAATCACAGAATGCCAAATGTGGCAAATATACGTACAAGTAGATGCAAGGTTATTCCTGTGAAATATCACTTCCACTCTTGCATTCAGATTAGGTTGGAAAAGAAAGGAGAGAATTTACAGCCACTGCAGGAGTGAGGATGTCTCCACCCACGATGGAATAAAAAGCCTGCGACCACTTCATTGTATTCCATGCCCTGAGGGGCACGAATAGAAATATGATGCTTTCTTCTGTGTAACATACATAGGTACCCTATACCATGCTTGGAGGGAGACCTTGGGTGAGGCAAGGAAATACAGATGGCCAGGAAAGATCAAGAGAGATGCAAAAATGTAAACAGAAACAGAAGGCACCATTATTTACTCACTCACTTGGCAAAAACATGTTAAGTTTGATCCTAACAGGTATTGGCAACAATGCAAAGGTTCAGAGAGGGGTTCATTCAAACGTGCTTGTGAAACTAGCCCTAGTGTCCCACAGATATGTTATAACTCAGCCAGGTGCAGTGGCTCATGCCTGTAATCCCAGCACTTTGGGAGGCCAAGGCCAGTGGATCATGAGGTCAAGAGTTCAAGACCAGCCTGGCCAAGATGGTGAAACCCCATCTCTACTAAAAATACAAAAATTAGCCTGGCGTGTGTTGGCACATGCCTGTAATCCCAGCTACTCAGGAGGCTGAGGCAGGAGACTCACTTGAACCCTGAGGGCAGAGGTTGCACTGAACCAAGATCACACCACTGCATTACAGCCTGGGTGACACAGCAAGACTCCATCTCAAAAAAAAAAAAGAAAGAAAGAAAAAAGAAAAAAAGAAATGGTATAACTCACCCAGATCACGGTATTCAGACAACAAGACGCCAGACCCCTCGTCCATCACAATAGCTTCCTTACTCCTCCCTCATTCTCCTTTTCCCACCTTCCCCACTCTATAAATCTCATGATTTTAGCTGGTCAGGGAGACAGATTTGAGACTGATCTCCTGTGTCTTTGGCCTTCTTCCCTGGTAGTACTCATCTTGGCGACTGGCTCTCTGTGCAGCAAGCAATGGGACCTGGACCAAACCCCTAACATTTTGGTAACGTGGTTCAGAGGACTGAGGTTGATATGACCATTTGGGAGACCTTGTGGGATACAGATGCCATTACCTTTCTGACCTCAATTCCTTCTACTCTCTGCTTTGATCACCAATAGGATGTGTCTTTTCCCAGGGTTAACAGCACCAGTTCTTCAGAAAAGCTGCCTGAATTAGGAAGTTCTGCTTCATCACTTCCTAGCTGTGTGAACTTAGCAGTTTCTTAAATCTTTCTGTGCCTCCATTTCCTCATCTGTAAAATGGAGATGGAGATGATCGGCTGGGTGTGGTGGCTCACACCTGTAATCCCAGCACTTTGGGAGGCTGAGGCGGGAGAATCACTTGAACCTGGGAGGTGGAGGTTGCAGTGAGCAGAGATCGTGCCATTGCACTCCAGCCTGGGCGACAAGAATGAAACTTCGTCTCAAAAAATAAATAAATAAATAAATAAATAAATAAATAAATAAAAGTAAAATGGAGATGATGATAATAATACTACCCCACAAGGATTGTGTGAGGATTCACTAAGATAATGCATGTAGGCTGGGTGCGGTGGCTCACACCTGAAATCCCAGCACTTTGGGAGGCTAAGGAGGGCGGATCACTTTAGTCCATGAGTTCGAGACCAGCCTGGACAACACAGTGAGATCCTGTCTCTACTAAAAATACAAAAAAAAAATTGCCAGGTGTGGTGGTACATGCCTGCCATTCTAGGTACTCAGGAGGCTGAGGTGGGAGGATCACCGGAGCCCAGAAGGTAGAGGCTGCAGTGAGCCGTGATTGTGTCACTGCACTCTAGCCTGGATAACAAAGCAGGACCCTGCCTCAAAACAAAACAAAACAAAAAGATAATACAATGCACATAAAGTGCTTAGCACTGTGCTGGGACCAAGTGCGTGCTCAACAGAGGCCATCCATCATCATCACTCTTATTAACATCACTGTTATTTCAGATGTGCCAGTAGGGCCTCTTTTATTCCGAGTGATATATGCCAGTGTGCCAGGATTTAGTATTTCTGTACATGACACTTTTAGTCTGCTATAGACAGAGATATGGGATATGTTCACTCTGTTATTTATACCGATAGGGAAGGTGTCACTGTTGGTTACATACACAGCGATCAGGCAGTTTACTGTTATTTTTAAGCAAGAGTTTCTGGATGTTATGTATGTAGTTAAGATCTGTGTATATTTACTTCTCACAATCCGTACAGATCTGGCATGTTTGGGTTGGTTAAATATGCTTGGCTCCTGTCACCGGCATGCGCGGTGCTACCGTCTCAGAAGAGATTGAAGAGGACATAACTAGAGTGACCCACGCCCCCAGTGTGCCTGGGACTGAGGGATTTCCCTGGGGTCAGGACTTGCAGGTGTAAAACGAAGAGAGTCCCAGGCAAAGCAGGACTAGGTAGTCACCCTAGACACCGCCCAGGCCAGCACTCCCTACATACCACTTATTCCTAGCCCACATGCCTGACCACTTAGGAGCACAGATTCTGGAGTCAGGGGTCTGGTTTCAAATCTGGCTCCACCAGTCAGTCATGCAGCCTGGGAAAGTCATTGAAGCGTCTGCGGCTCCTTTTGCTCAAGTGTAAAATGGAGCTAATAATGGAACTACCTGCTGTGACTATGAGAATGTAATGAGTTGATAAATAGAAAATGCTTAAAATCATGCCTAGCCCAGAGTAAGCACTCAATAAACCTTTGCTCTTATTGTTATTATATCTGCCACTACCTCTAGTATCTATTTAAATATTTCTAGATCTACACAATCTTAAAAGGCTTAAATGCATCTATCGTAAAATTAAATGGTACACCACTACCTAATTGGAAAGCCAGTCCTGTTAGTCATCAATAGAAGGTAATTGTAAACATAAGTGTGTAACTATTTACCAAGTAGAAGCAGTTCACACCCCATTAATGGGATGCTGACATCCTTTGGAAACGCTGATTTCTAGCCCAGGTGCTCCACACAAGTGGAAATAGGCTGAGAAACAGAGAGGAACAAGGCAAGGTGGAGTCAGGGCTCAGAAGCGCGCTGTATGGACTCCACATCTAAGCCTATCACACTGTGCCCTAGGGCCATTAAGAAAGGGCAGGAAGGCCCAGGCATGGTAGCTCACGTCTGTAATCCCAGCACTTTGGGAGGCCGAGGTGGGCAGATAACTTGAGGTCAGAAGCTCAAGACCAGCCTGGCCAACATGGTGAAATCTCATCTCTACTAAAAATACAAAAAAAATTAGCCAGGCATGGTGGCACATGCCTGTAGTCCCAGCTACCTGGGAGGCTGAGGCAGGAGAATGGCTTGAACCCTGGACGTGGAAGTTGCAGTGAGCCAAAATCATGCCACTGCACTCCAGCCTGGGCGACAGAGCAAGACTCCGAGAAAGAAAGAGAGAAAGAGAGGAAAGAAAGA